>NC_084721.1:7384531-7496552 GCF_033807575.1 Cydia pomonella | reverse complement strand
ATAGTTGATAAATGTTGTAAATAAAGTCTTAAGTGTATACCATATGAAAGTTAATAAACCAGAAATACCAAACAAATTCAACACTTATAACATAAACTATTACAGCCATTTGTGCACTTCCACAAAAACGTGAAATGGTACCTTTCACTAAGCACTATTTAAATCCCACATATTTAAATCCAGTATATCTCCTGCATCCTGTATGTGTTAAAAATGAAGCTGTTCCAAATTAATGACTTATATAAATTAAACAAGCAGATTAATTTTATTTGTTTACGTTTAAAAATAGGTATTCAATTTGATTATTACTGTAATAGCCATTTAAAATATTATTTTACCTAAATTGATAATTAAAAGTAGGTACCCCTCACGAAATAAGTACTACTGAATTTTATACTTAGCAGTGTTTTTTAAAATGTACATGTATTTTACCTTCCTCGTATTAAAAATGAAAAGTAGAGTGTTTAACTCGGGTGCAAGGCACCATTTCATCATTTGGTTAATCGTGGCTGTATGCCGGACAGGTGCGTGTGTAAAACTTGTCAAAAAAGATAATATGACGGATGGATGTCTGAAATGTCACCGTATTTAAGAATCAATTAGCTTAAAAATTAGTTTTTTCTTCGTAAGAGTGGTGAAAACATTGTGTGTATAACATATTTGTGTATTTATAGTGTGATTATCTATTTTATGTAACGTCCGCTAAACTAGCACAGGTCCGACGCTGACAGTGGTCACGGGCGTACTGGCGTACTGACGGTATTGCCGCGCAGGGTAACGTTTAGTAGACAAAATGTTGAATTCATAATTATGAATGAAAAATTTAACGCATCGATAAACTGACAAGCAAAATGTTAGAGTTACTTAAAAGCTATTGAATGAAGTAAATTTCATATTGATATTCATCATAGTACTTCTAAAATATCGAAATAAATACAGTTTTAAGCATATTTTCAAAGCAAAAATCTATCGAGAAAAAGATGAGCCATCGTGTTTCTGACAAGCATACGGCTAGTTCAAAGACTGAAGTTATACATACTAGAAAATAATCGATGAAATCCTTGTACAAGCCTGTAAATATCGATTTAAAAATAGCGCATTTTACTATACACCGCGCCTTAATCACATTAAATTTGGGCTGTTTATGGCAATGCAAAAAGGAGGTTTGGTATTAAAAACTTACCTACATGTAGATGCAGCGTCGGGTTAATGTTAAGACGTTCTTGCACTGTTCGCAGGACCGTTTTTAATCGATGATACCTGTTGACGTTGTTCATAGTGATTCATGGTCGCATTTTATCACCTGTCATGACATGCGTCACTTTCGCACTTACAAACTTGATAGAAAGTGACAGGCATGGTGACAAATGATAAAGAGCCGACCATCTTAGCCCTACAGTATCCTAAGTATTAAGTATGTACTTACCTACTACCTAGAGTGCCTACTAAGTTCTCACAATCTTAAAACTACCTACTCACTGAACCAATTTTGAAACTGTGTGAGTATAATTTATATCGCAGAAAGTATCTTCCAGATAGATGCCTATTAAAATTACTGTTCGTTTATCCAATGACTAGGTACCCTAATTGTCTTGTGCATAATGGTTTTGTACATATTAAAATGCCCTTTGAATGGACAGATTCGGTAGTTCATAGGACAAGCAAAATAAGATAGGAATATCGAAATACAAGTAAAAACATAAGAGCTAAGAACACTCAACGATGAAACTTTTCAGCCAGCACATTAGATCAAAATCGGTTCATCCGTCTGGTCGCTACAATGGCTGTCCTCGGCTTCCACCATGCACAGACAGACAGACAGTAAAAGGTACCTAGATTAGTCAACTACAGATACACGTTCACGTTATCGTTAAACCATCCAATATGGTTCACATTGTTTGACTATTCTGGCTATTAATTGGCTGATGCGGTTCTGAGGCAAGATATTTTCATGAAGGAGACTTACAACTCAGTTAAAAAATTACATTCGTTTTGATACTTAATGATATTGAAACTGAGGACTATAGTTTTTAGTATTGAACTATAGTTGGTTTTTCGTTACCCACTAACAATTCAACACTTCTCCTGCATCGTGGTAAAAGTGGAAGAATAAAACTAATAGCTTGTAAAAAATGTAAACGCTTTTAATGAACCCATAGAATTAATGTGTACTTAAGTCGAGCTTAAAATATAAACAATTGCCGAATCGTGTGGTAAATGTGTGGAATTGTCTACCAGAAACTGTTGTTAGCTATCGCACTAAAAGACTTGATACTTATCTAAGTACATACTTTAGAACTTTAAAAAGTGCAAACACAAGCAATGAACACAAGCTCCAAGAACTGCTTGTGCATAAATAAATACTAATGACATTCAAATAATAAGTAATGAAATGAAAGAACTAATATAGAAGCATGGTCGCTAACAATAGACTTCATAAGAAGTCTCGTTAGGTACTCCTAAGGGCAAAGCAGCGATCTACACATAGGAATCATAAAACAAATCCCCCACCGCGTCTCTCTGTCGAGATAAACTCAAAAACTATTAACGGATTTCATGCGGTTTTCACGTATCAATAGAGTGATTCTGGTGGAAGGCTTAGGAGTATAATTTATTAATGTTTACCTATGCCAAGCGTGGGCGGGTCGCTATAGTTAACATAATCATAAGGATCGTTAATCTGATCAAAATTTTCTTACGAATGATCGTTGTAGAGATCCTCAGGAGTAGTCATTTTTAGTCTTTCGGTCGATGTAGATGATGAAACTGGCGCGATAAAATATATTTTTAACCTTATTAACCATTTATTTCATTACTCTGAGGGAGTTCACCACTGCTAAGGGATACCTTGACGGCGTTAGAGCCTATAACAAAGGGAACACCTTCGACTTGTATTTTGAATGTGCTGAGTGTGATTTGCATGAAAGAGTAAACGATAGAAACGGTGTGAGTGCTTTCATCATAATCCACTTTTGGAGGGCTGAGACCCCACACTGTTACTCTGACGTATGAGACCTGCATGCCCACCGGTACCTGGAAACATTTTAAAGTAGGTAAATGTGCTGTAAATTATTATTAGCAGGCACTTATTGGTATTATAATATACAGAGGGATTTTAAAATACGCGTAATTTTATTTTCATCACATTTGCTCGAAATAGATCTTATTTCATGCAGGTGTGCTGAAGGACAAAGGCCTATTTTGTTCCCACGGGAGTTATGGATTGTGAAAAAAAAGCTATAATTTCTTTAATTCTGTCACTTATTCATACAAACCAAGTAGCATGAATGAGTATTAGTTTTAAAATACTGACGCTTATAATTTAATATTTTTGTTAGTTATTTAATTGGATTAATTTAACAGCCGAGTAAAATATTTTTATATAATTTTCAATCGTGGCTGAATGCCGAATAGGTCTGTGCCTTTGATGCCTCACCTGCCAAGAAATTACAAAATGGCGGACGAATGTTTGATATGTCACCGTATTTAAGAATTATTTCGCTTAAAATTTAGTTTTTTTATCCTAAGTGTGATGAGAATATTGCAAACTCGGGTCTTTAATTCCCTCAAGCCGGCAGCCGTCGGGAATTACCACCCTCGTATCCATAATTTCACTTACCCCCGTTCGTTGTATATTTTCAAATCCCTACCTACATTGTGAATTTTTTTAATGGGGCATTGAGGGAGATACCAGATCCCGTGCTGCTACGCAAGAATGGCCTAAAACGTCCTTCCTTATTTTTAAAATTAGCTTTTTTAAATATACCTACATTCCAAATTTCGTTAAACATATATCTGAACCGATTTTAATTTTGCATCAGTTTTTTATAAAAAAAGTATGTTCGTAACTCAACGAATAATTATGGCTTGAAAACAGCCATATTTTATCCAAAAAATTTGTAACGAAAAAGTCAACAACAAAATTATTGGAACACCTAAGCTGAGCTGATCTAATTAAATAAGTTCAAGTTGATTATACTTACGGTAAATGAATAAAAATTGCGATATTGGAATATATGAATAGTACCCTCCTTTTCGTAAATTTTGGCTGCGTCCAAACGCTGCTTTTTACCTGAAACACAAGATGGATTAGCCCGTACATCGTCAAAATGACGCGTCGCCGGCAAAAAGTATGTAAGTGAGCAAAACAAGACTATTATATAAAGCCCGACCAGAAATATATGATCATTGTCAAAAGGGCGCTGTTATTCCCATGTATAGGGTGACAGTTCAGTTTAGTATGCAAAAATTAGTTCCAATGAAATTCTGCAATATAGCGCGTGATCATATATTACTGGTCAGGCCTTAAAATTAAAATACGAGTGTGGGTTTATGAAGCGAGATTCATAAAAACATCACACGAGTGTTTTAATGCCAAATTATGTGCAGTTAATATGATAATAATGCTTTATTTGCCCATGCAAAAAAATAATTACAATATTAAATCTATTGTTCGTTAACATTCGATTTAACTTAAATTTAAATTAATAATTGTTGAATATTTATGCACTAGTAAAAACATAATTGGAATGAATTTTACTGAAGTATAATTAATTACTTTCGATAGTATATATTTATTCGAGTAGAATTTCGATATGTATATATTTATTCTTAAATTAATTTTTGGACAGACTCCCTTCGGGTAAAAGCCTCTTCCAAGGTATGCCAATTTGTTATGTCTTTGGCTGTTTTTAGCCAATCTCGGCCTGCTATTGCCACTATTTTGTCTGTCCATCTAGCGTATAATTTAAAGTAAAGCAGTGTATTAACTGCATCTCGCTAGATGGTGCTGATAATACACTACCTTATTTACACTCATAATAAAAGCTATATGTGTTGAGGAACCGGATGTTACGAACACCGGCCATTTCTAGTGGCTTCTGTGCCTCTGCTGTGCCTGCACGACTAAAAATGATGATGAAGGAATTGCTCATTTTGTAGAGTTGGTCCGTTTGACTCATAGTCATAGCCCATATTGATTTAAGAAGAAGAGCCAATCAAATTTTTGAAATAAAATGTTGACGTAAAGCGATGCCTCTCAAAATTACCGAAAATATTAAGATTTAAAGTTTGGTATTATTTTCGCGTAAATAACTAAATTAATTTTTCAGCTGCATTTCAGCAGTCTGCTATTTAATTTAGTTTTTTCATATAAAATGGCCTATAAAATACAAAACGTAAATAATTTGTAACTAATTTTACAGTACATATGGCTAATATACTGCCATAGTGTCATAACTAGCATTATACGTGCGAATGTCGTAAACTCAAAAGGCTATATGTACTGTATAATGTTGTACAATACACGTGCGAAAGGGTAATTCGCAACTCGTGTTGATCTAATCTATCGCCACTCTTTGTGAATTTCCTACTTCTCACACATGTATCGTAATGTACTATTACAGACAATAATAACATTTTCACAGACAAGTAGTTTGTTGTAATAAAACAGTTAATGTTTACACTGTTTAGTTTTGGAACGCATCATAGAGGGTTTATGACACATGTGTGCAGATAAAAAAATAACTTTAAACGTCTAGTAGTAAGAGGTTTTTGATATTATTAAGTGCTGAGAGTTGAAAAGTTAGGAGATTTATGAATTAAAAATTGGATAATAGGACATATCATACAAATTTAGGGCACCCCTCTCGCACTAACACACGCAAATGTAAACGTAGTAAGTAAATGTATAAAACACGATATCAAACAAATTGCAACGGGGCAATGCCGGTCCCGCTAGCATTTCTGGCACGGTTGGACCACGTTGGAACAAGTGACAGTCGGAATGGGGCCTAGATTTTATTTAAGTAGGTACTTAGTTTTGTTCTGTTATTGTAGTTAGTTTTTAATTTGTTTTACGAGTATATGTCTGAGTAAAACTTTATCTTGATTAAAATTTTAATAACTCCCTATATTACAAGGTTTTAAAGGTGGTCTCTTTAGTAATTAATGATTAATAAGAAACTTGACACTTACCAAACTCGTAGTCCCATTGAATGGCAGTCACGTAATGCACAATTAACAGCAGACTCAGTACTGGTGTAAGCAAATTTTTCTGTCCCATTGCTAATAGGTGTCGCTGGCTGAATGAAAACCGATCGACACAATTAAGACACGACGAATATAAATATGTTCCTGAATTATGGATGAGTAAAAGTGTATATCGTCGCCTAGTCACAGTAGTACACTAGGTTAGATCTGTGTAAAAGTGTCCTTAAATATTTATTGTTTAAAATTATTAATAAATATAAAAGGCAAAACCGGAATAGAAACCCCACTTCTTTTTTAAAATCGTTTAAATAATGTTAGATTCAAGGTAATCGTATAAATAAAATAGAAATAGGTAAATATACTTACCAATACTTATATAAGGTGTTGTAGTAAGAAGGGTGATGGGCGTCTAGAAAATTTCATTATGGTTTTATGACAATGAGCTAGTAATTTATAGTCGGCTACAAAATTAAGTACCTACCTTTCTATCATAATTACAAATAAACCATATAAAACACGCCATGACGTTATACATATTATGTTTGTACTTATGCATAAAACCCATGAAAATTTTTACTAATTACTACCACAGTCAGGATAAAGAATTCCTAATAATATTATAATGCGAAAATAACTCTATATGTCTGCTTCATCCGGCTGAACTAATTCAAAAACTTATTCTGCAAGTAGACTTCAAGGGCTCTTTACAAGTCAATACATCATTTATAGTAACATGACATAGTGAAAAACAAGCATACGGCCTGCCTGATGGTAAGCAGTCTCCGTAGCCTATGTACACCTTCAACTCCAGAGGAGTTACATGCGCGTTGCCGACCCTAACCCCACCCCCCTCGTTGAGCTCTGGCAACCTTACTCACCGGCAGGAACACAACACTATGAGTAGGGTCAAGTGTTATTTGGCTGCGGTTTTCTGTAAGGTGGAGGTACTTCCCCAGTTGGGCTCTGCTCTAGATCTGGAATGACATCTGCTGTGCTATGCCCTACCACACAAGGCGAGATGACATTCACATTGCCCATACCTCTCTTTTGGACGTAGTTTAAGGACATACCCGGGTCCAATAAATACAACATTTATAAATACAACAGCCAATACTTGGGTAAACATTACAATAATAATCTTAAAATAAATAATTACTACAATACAAAAGAGATGTATAGTCTCTATGGTTAATAATACCTACATTAAACCTGGAGATATACATAAAAGGTCCCCAATGTCAGAGTACTAATACTAATAATCGGACAGACAAACGGATATGACGAATCTATAAGGGTTCCGTTTTTTGCCATTTGGCTACGGAACCCTAATAAGATTTGGAGGTGTAGTGTCTAAATTCAATAAAATGTTGATAAAATTTGGTTAGGAGATAGTGTGGGGCCCGAGGAAGGGCATAGGATTTTAATGATATGGGCAGAGGAAGGAAAGCGTTTTATCAATAATCATCAACATTCCACGCAAAAGAAGTCGCACACAGAAGCTAGTTGCTGTATATATGTCGGCGGCCAATCGTACAATCGGGCCGATAGTAAAGTTTCTGTGTAATGTTTTGACTGGAGTCACATTAAATTAAACATGCATTAAACCCATAGCACAGAATAAATAATAGTACTACCGTACAGAAACGACACTTCCTACAAAACCGAAGTTTGACAGCGATTCAGGGTCGATTCATGCTGTCCCTTTCTAATTTACGGGACTATCCCTGTCGGCTATTCAGGGTTGTCAAAATTCAAGTCATTATTTTATGGTTTACTTACCTTTGTTTTATCGCCAATTTATCCGAAGATTTTTGTTTTACAGATTTTTTTTTAAATAGTTTCATAATGTAAAATAATATTTACACAGAATATTCAATTCAAATAATTTTACTTCGAAATAGTTAGATTTCACAGAATTAAATAAAAAATAATTTTATCCTAAGGATACTTTGTTCATGTGATTTTATTTCACAGAAACATCGATATGTAGAAGGTTTACCAATATTTAAGATACAGAACAGTTATTTAGACGAAAATTTAATTCATAAAATAACATTATTAAACTATTCTTCATATATATTTTTGTTTGGCCGAAAATCAGTGCAAAGTCGTGTATCGGAACGCATACCAAATTGTAAAAAGTACGGAAGGTAATTGGTTAGTTAAAATATTGCGGGTAAAGTCTTATTTTTGCTTTGTTATTCGCATACTATAATAAATGTTAACTATAATTAAAGTATATTTTTATTTCGATTCTACTATTCTGAAATGTATTTATTTTAATGGGTCGCAGTTCTAACCTAACCCACTTTTCTGTCAACAGTTCGTTGTTTTGAGGGTCGCAGTTCTAACCTAACCTAACCTACTTTTCTGGCAACAGTTCGTTATTTGAGGGTCGCAGTCCTAACCTAACCTAACCCACTTTTCTGGCAACATGTCGCTGTCTTGCGTGTCGCAGTTCTAACCTAACCCACTTCACTGGCAACACTTCGCTGTCTTGGGGGTCACAGTTCTAACCTAACCTAACCCAATTTGCTTGATTCTGTTCTGTTTTATATTGTCGATATTGAATGAAACAAAATGAGAATATATTCTCATTTTGTTTCATTCACACGCAAGACAGCGATATGTTGCCAGAAAAGTGGGTTAGGTTAGGTTAGGACTGCGACCCTCAAATAACGAACTGTTGCCAGATATTTTAGGTTTTCTAAAAATGTAAACTTGAAGTGTGTTTCATTTCGGTGAATACTAGGTGAAAGGTAATTTAGTGAAGTAATAATAGTTGAAAACAATATTCTGTGAACTGTAGTGTCGTACAAGTAATACTCAATGGATAAATATTGTACAATGAGTACTTTATTTTATTTAAAAATCTTTCAAGAAATATTACGAATTTTAATAAAGTTGCATAGTATGTTTCTATGAAATGATTAACCGAAGAAACAAAATTAATAGTAACAAAAATGTGGGATGCGATTTTTCTAACAAAAAATTTCTTTAAAACAAAACTCGTCAAATAATTCGGCGAAAAATAAGGGTGCGCCTTATTTTATCTGTGGTCGTGCACGCCTTTGTTCTTTGTTCTTAGAACAAAAATCTACTTACTACATCTCGTTCAACATTTTACCACTTTGGACACACATTTTACCACTTTGGAAGTGTCTCTGGCGCAAACTATTCAGTTTAGAAAAAAATGATATTAGAAACCTCAATACCATTTTTGAAGACCTATCCGTAAATACCCCACACGTATGGGTTTGATGAAAAAAAAAATTATTTATATTTTATGACTTATTAAAAAAAAAAGCGGCCAAGTGCGAGTCGGACTCGCGCATGAAGGGTTCCGTACAATTTAAGACGTATTAAAAAAAATCTTCTTACTAGATCTTGTTCAACATTTTACCACTTTGGACACACATTTTACCACTTTGGAAGTGTCTCTCGCGCAAACTATTCAGTTTAGAAAAAAATGATATTAGGAACCTAACTATCATTTTTGAAGACCTATCCATACATACCTTACACATATATGTTTGATGAAAAAAATTTTTTTTTAATTTTATGACTTATTAAAAAAAAACTACTCACTAGATCTCGTACAAAACAATTTTCGGTAAAAGTTTGCATGGTAATGTATATCAAATATTTTTTTTAGATTTTTCATTCTGTTATTTTAGAAGTTACAGGGGGGGGGACACACTTTTTTTCACTTTGGAAGGTTCTCTCGCGCAAACTATTCAGTTTAGAAAAAAATGATATTAGAAACATTAATATCATTTTTGAAGACCTATCCATAGATACCCCACACGTATGGGTATGATGAAAAAAAAATTTTTTTTTTTAATTTCATGACGTATTAAAAAAAAACTACTTACTAGATCTCGTTCAAACCAATTTTCGGTGGAAGTTTACATGGCAATGTATATCATATATTTTTTTTAGATTTTTCATTCTGTTAGTTTAGAAGTTACGGGGGGGGGGGGGGGGGCCACACTTTTTGTCACTTTGGAAGGTTCTCTCGCGCAAACTATTCAGTTTAGAAAAAAATGATATTAGAAACATTAATATCATTTTTGAAGACCTATCCATAGATACCCCACACGTATGGGTATGATGAAAAATTTTTTTTTTTTTTAATTTCATGACGTATTAAAAAAAAACTACTTACTAGATCTCGTTCAAACCAATTTTCGGTGGAAGTTTACATGGCAATGTATATCATATATTTTTTTTAGATTTTTCATTCTGTTATTTTAGAAGTTACGGGGGGGGGGGACACACATTTTACCACTTTGGAAGTGTCTCTCGCGCAAACTATTCATTTTAGAAAAAAATGATATTAGAAACCTCAATATCATTTTTGAAGACCTATCCATAGATACCCCACACGTATGGGTTTGATGAAAAAAGATTTTTTGAGTTTCAGTTCTAAGTATGGGGAACCCCCAAAATTTATTGTTTTTTTTTTCTATTTTTGTGTAAACATCCTAATGCGGTTCATAGAATACATCTACTTACCAAGTTTGAACAGTACAGCTCTTATAGTTTCGGAAAAAAGTGGCTGTGACAGAATCGGACAGACAGACGGACATGACGAATCTATAAGGGTTCCGTTTTTTGCCATTTGGCTACGGAACCCTAAAAACTACTTACTAGATCTGGTTCAAACTAATTTTCGGTGGAAGTTTGCATGGTAATGTATATCATATATTTTTTTTAGATTTTTCATTCTGTTATTTTAGAAGTTACAGGAGGGGGGGAACCAACTTTTTTTCACTTTGGAAGTGTCTCTCGCGCAAACTATTCAGTTTAGAAAAAAATGATATTAGAAAATGATATTAGGTACGATGGGACTGGCATAATCTTTAGATTAAAAGTCCCTAAATAAATAAAAGAATAAAACAAAAAATTATTATGATTAAACCGCGGGCCAGGAGCATATATCGTTAGTCATCGCCTCCCGGCTGATACTTTATCAGATGATAGTTTAGATGCCATCATGAATTTAAAAAAAACAGTCAGCCGGTTGTATCACGGTGGAAAGACCGTCAAAAATGAACATGTAAATAAAACGCGCCTTACCACTTTATGTCCGCTAAGTATGCGTAATGTGTAAATTGCGTAACCGTTTATTTGGAACGCCTGATGATAGGCTACATATATCACAAAAAGGTAAAGCGCTTATTTTTTACATGTTAATGCGACCAGCTGACGTTCTTACCACCGCGATACAACCGGCTAACGATTTTTTAAATTAACAATAGCATCTGAACTATCTATATTTATTTATATAACTATGTATATTTCATTCATAACTTGTCCATGCACTTTTGGACCCTGCTGTAGGTACAACTGATTCTTTTTGATTTTTAATACTGGTGATTTCTACTTAGATAGGCTCTTCATCTCAAAAGTTTGCCGACCCCTGGAGAAACCAAGGCCTAGGGCCGTAGCCCGATTCAAAATTTCAAACAATGCTTATCATAATAGCTTTATCCTTCTGGTCGCTACATTCTGAACGTTTTATGTCGTTTTATATCACTCAAACGCCAAGCTCCCGGGCGCGAGCGAGCTAATGTAAACCTTACTTGAAAGTGTGAAGGTTACATTGACAGCGTCCGCCATAAAACCTACAGTTGTTCGTAGCGCGCTGGGCACGACTAGTAACGACGCCTTTAGGTGTTCTTGGCGTTCAAAAGGTTAATAAGTACTAAGTACTTAGGTTAGGCTGCCTTTGGACTGAGGCGGAAATGAGATGAAACGTGAGGAATCAACCAATAACATTGGTTGTAAAATATACCGTACCTCACCATATCTCTTATCGGATTACAACCAACAAGGCTGGTCGATTCCCGTACGTCTCCTCTCATCTCTGCAGTAGAAAAGCAGCCTTAAGTGGCTACAAAGTTCAAAGTACACGTTAATAATAAGTCTACACTTATTTTGCATTGAAGGAATAAATTGGGAAATAAAAATATTTGCCAGTACAATGTTTAAACGCCTTTAATGAACCCAAATAATGACTGTGTACCCACAGCCGACGTCAAAGACATGCTTAATCTTGCACCTTAATCTCAGGTACACCTCAATATGGTGAAAAATATATACATCAGAAAAAAAAAAAAAATTGTCGCGTACAAAGGACTTCACAAGAAGACCCGTGGCTCTTACTGCAGTGCAGCTACACACGATATCGAATTTGAGTGAGTAGATCTTCAGAACTACGGATGTATTGACATCACCCGAAGTTGCTAGTGGCTAGTGGAAGGCATTATATTACCCGGGGTTTTGAGGGCGGCAATTATTTCGTGTATTTAAAACTCCATTCATTTTAAAATAATTACCAAACTATGATTACGAGCCGTTGTCCAGGTTGCATGGTGATTAGGTGACCATAGCCATTGTGTAAAGTTCTTAAACTGGAAGGACCGTTAACTTGATCAAAATCAGCATACGACCGTCATTGTGGAGATCCTCGCAAGAATTATTTGTTAGTGGATGTCTTTCGGTCGATATGTAGATGAAGAAACTGACGAGATGAAATATATTTTTAACCCTATTAACCCTTTATTTCTTTAACAATGTAGGGAATACCCTCGACGTGAATTTTGAATGTGCTGATTGTAATTTGTATGAAAGAGTAAACGATGGATACAGTGTTAGTGTTCCAATCGTAATCCACTTTTGGTGGGCTGAGAGACCATACTGTTACTCTGATATGTGTGACCACAGATAATTCCGGCACCTAGAAACATTTTAAAGTAGGTAAATGTGCTGTGAATGATTATCATTATCAGGCACTACAGACAGTTTGGCCCAAAAAATACGTTACTTTTTTTACTACTTACGTAAAATATAGGAAACTGTCGTATTTTAAAGCGAAAGGAGAACATTTCGAAGATCGATGTTTCGTTTGTTAATTGATTGTGTAGTTTTAATTTTAATGACAGTAGTTTGTAAAAATATTTCAAATTTTTTTGTTCTAATATTTTTTGGGCCAGCCCGTGGTATACAGAGGAACTTTAAAATACTCGTAATTTATTTTATCTACACACATATCATAAACCCTCTATGATGTCTTCAAAATCCGTAAATAATGGCCAACATTACGATAAACTGTTTTTTAGGGTTCCGTAGCCAAATGGCATAAAACGGAACCCTTATAGTTTCGCCATGTCCGTCTGTCTGTCTGTCTGTCTGTCTGTCCGAGACTTTGCTCCGTGGTCGTTAGTGCTAGAAAGCTGAAATTTGGCATGGATATATAAATCAATAAAGCCGATAAAGTCGTACAATAAAATCTAAAAAAAAATTTTTTTTTAGTGTACCTCCCCTACACGTAAAGTGGGGGTGAATTTTTTTTTTTCGCTTCAACCCTAGAGTGTGGGGTATCGTTGGAAAGGTCTCTCAAAACTAATAGGGGTTTTCAAGAAACATTTTTTGATAAAGTGAATATATTCGGAGATAATCGATCCGAAAGAAAAAAAAAATGTGTCCCCCCCCTCTAACTTTTGAACCATAGGTCCAAAAAATATGAAAGAAATCGTGGAAGTAGAGCTTAAGAAAGACATTAAATGAAAACTATAGCGGACATGATCAGTTTAGCTGTTTTTGAGTTATCGCAAAAAGTTTTCCCTTCATAGTAAAAAAACTTACTTTAATTAGGTACTGATTATGCAAATTTGCCTATTTGTTTAACTCGGGTGAAAGGTTCCGTTTCATCCCTTGGTTAACAATTTACTATACTTTAAGCTCCAGTTTAGCTTATTGTGACGGAAGAGTAACTACGGAACCCTACACTGAGCGTGGCCCGACATGGTCTTGGCCGGTTTTTACAACTAATTTCTAATCTGTGATGATGTTGTAATTGCTTCATAACTACATCAAAATCGATTTGGTTATGACATTCAAATTTGGAACATCTCTGAATAAAAAAGCAATTCGATTTGACCTCTATTCTAATATGAGTCGAGATGCCTTTTTGTTCGAAATGAAATGTCAATTGCATACAATTTTGATATATGTAGCATGTTAGTTTGTACCGAACGCCCCCCCCCCCCCCTCGTTGAGCTCTGGCAACCTTACCGGCAGGAACACAACACTATGAGTAGGGTCTAGTGTTATTTGGCTGCGGTTTTCTGTAAGGTGGAGGTACTTCCCCAGTTGGGCTCTGCTCTAGATCTGGAATGACATCCGCTGTGATGTGGCCTACCACACTAAGCGAGATGACACTCACAATGCCCATACTCTGTCTTGGACGTGGTTTAAGGACGTAGCCGGGTCCATTTACCGCCATCTGGCGTACAGTTTATCTTTTATTTAGTTTTAAGTATAAAATTATTATTTTTTTGTTGTTTTTAAAGTACCTAATTATGTTAACGGCACCAATCATGGGACATTTAAGAGAAAATTTGGAGTATTTTTGATATTTCATTGATATCTGTAAAACTTCTACCGCTTTATGCTTTAAAAGTTTAATGTCCAATTCGTCCTTTATATTTTCTATGTATTTATTGAAAGCTATAAATATTAACCAATTAAAACTATGGTTTTTTGCTCCAGTCATGGGATGTATGGCGCATTTAATTTTCAAACTAACAAATATCAATCAAATATTAAACTTAAGCATTCTGTTTGGCTCTTCTGTATGGTTAAATGTTGCCAGCAATTAAAAACTGATGGTAAATAGTAGTTTTACAGGATTTGTCTATACCATCCCATTACTGGTGCCTGTTCCATTATAGGGGTGTTTACTATATAGCAAAAGTTTCGTGTAAAATGAGCGGTAAAAATATTCCGGTGACGCCACCACATATCCGCGAGTTCCGCCAAGAGAGCAGCGATGCCCCAATGTTGGCTGTAATTTGGGTTAGTGAATATATAATAGAAAGTATATAATATGTGTGTAGATAAAATAGTGTATGTAACTGTACATAATTAGGCATTAAAACACTCGTGTGATCCTTTTAAGAAACTCACTTCGTTCGTCACTTTTATTATGTAGCAGTCACATAAACTACTATTACATAGTGCATTGTAAATAAAATGGTCGAAGAAGACCTTCCCTAACTTTTTTAATGGCGATGATGGGATTAATGTTCATTCAGATTTTGGCAAAGGTACAGAGATTTTGGAAAAAAAATATAATAAATATTGACAAAAAATACTTATGATAATCTATACTATCCAAAATCAAAAGCCTCTTATACATAAACCTAGATCAGGGCACTTGAAAATTCACTGTTATTAAAAAATATAATATTTTTATTTATGATTTCCATCAATAATTAAATGGTATCTGGGGCGCTTTTCAATTTGTTGTTGATTTTTCTTCGCCAGATTGGATAAAATTTGGTGTAAGTATAAATACTTAACATTCTCTATTCTGCATTAGTTGTAAAGCGCAATTTTAACATCTGTAGGCCGTATAAGAAAAATGCTTCTAAGGGATCACTGCGGTGCGATAACGATCTATCAGTATCAAAAGTGACATTTCTCTAACCAAAAACGTCACTTTTGAAAATAACAAATCGGTATCGAACCGCAATTATCTCATAGAATCATTGTTCGAATTGGGTCGTGTCTTGAAAAACCCAAAGAGCATATAATCACTACGTTTTAGAAAAACCTTCCATCGTTCTTTTTTCGTAAATCAACTGATAATTCGATTATTTTAGTTTTAAATTGGGAGTTCTCATCAACCCAGCCAAATTGTATCCAAAGCTAAAGAATAAAAAAATCGCCAAAAAATTGAAATCAGACCATCTAAGTTATCTTAAGTAGCTAAATTTAATTTGTTCAAGTGGATTATACTTACGTCCAACTTATAAGAATTGCGATACGAGAATGATCCAATTTCGCCCTCCTTTTCGATAAGCCCAGCAGTGTATTCGTTCTTTTTACCTGAAACGTTACATTGAAATATTAAACCCAATTTAATAAGAAATACATTTTAAAATACATTTATAACTTGCGCATTTTAAACACATAATATTTATACCGGGTCTAACGCTAATTTACTTTGTCACTTTTAATTCCGACGTTTCGAGTGCAAATTTATTTATAACATACTCGTATTCATGCCGGTATAAATTTGGTAGGTAACCAAAATTGTAAACATCTGTAACAAACATTATTTTATTATGAACTGCTCATCATCGATCAAACATTTGTTCAACAAATAGACCACTGGGCACTTTAAAAAAATACAAATATGGAATAAATGAAATTGATAAAAAAATACAAACAACAAATACTAAAATTCTGTAGAAATATAAAAGGCTCTAATAAGTGACAGAGATATTTTTTTTATACTACGTCGGTGGCAAAATAGCATGCGGCCCGCCCGATGGTAGGCAATCTTCGTAGCCTATGTACACCCGCACCCTAGTTGAGATGTAAAGGGCCACCAAGACTTGAATTCTTATAGAAATAATTAAAAAACAACACACAAGAACCGAAAGAAGTGTTTCACGTTAATGCCCACAATGCCACTCAAAAGTAAAGTTACATACTTATAACATAACATATAGCCCGTGAGGGCTTAAACGGCCCGTCTCAGCAAACAGCACCCGTTCACGAGTATGACGCGAATCTCAGCCATCGCCTCCCTCAATCTTCATTCGGAATAGTGGCGAACCGATCAACGACGCCACCGTAAAGCGCCAATTACATCCACACTTCCCGATTTCGGGGCTGATAATCGTTTTCGTTTCACGGAATATCAGCACATCGTTAACAATATTTGAAATATAAAAAATACTTTGTTAGAGACATAATGCCAAAAATGTTAAATGTTTGTTATGTTTACATATGAACCATATTTTTTACATTTCAAACATTGTAAACGGTGTGCTGATATTTGGTGAAACGGAAAAATATTATTATATAACTCGGGCCCGAAATCGGGTCTGATATCATACCTGATGAAGTGTGGATGTAATTGGCACTTAAGCAAAGACCACTTTAAGCGAGCATGGCATGTCCAAGCTGCCGGGCTGTATTAAAATTAAAAAAAAAACAGTGAGATACAACATTTGTGCTTGTATGTTACATTAAAGACGGCATAGCGCCAAATAAACGCGACAACATAATATTCGTAAGGAGTAAACCTATAAATAACTAAATTGCAAATTTAAATTTAAATTGACTTAGATATGTAAATGTCTCTAAGTGTCAGAATCATTACAAATAGGTATAGGTATCTTTACATATAAAATGACATGACATCTTAATACTATTTGGCAGCTGCCAACTGTAAAATAGGATTATGTCGCACATCCTCTGGGGCGGTGCCACAGTGATGCACGGAGCGAAGTAGTACAAAACTTAATTCTAAAAATTTTAAATAAAATAATAGCTAACTGTATTACAAGTAGGTAATAAATAATTGATATGAAACTTGTCACTATTTGATAAAATTATTTGTTTTAAATTTAAGTTGCATTCGTATGAACTAGAGGCTTAAGTAGGTACTTAGTCTTATTTTGGTAATTTAGTAAACTTAAAATCTAAATCTAAAAATAAATAAAACTACAAGTTATTTTAGTTAGAGTTTAATTTGTTTTATATGTCTGATTAAAACTTTATCATAATTAAAATGTTAATAACTCCCTATATTACAAAGTTTTAAGTGGTCTCTTTAGTAATTAATGATTGATAAGAAACCTATTGACACTTACCAAACTCGTAGTCCCATTGAATGGCAGTCACATAATTCGCAATTAACAGTAGACCCAGTACCGGTGTAAGCAAATTTTTCGGTTCCATGATGTTGCGAGCTGAATGAAAACAACAACACAATAAAAATAATAATTAACGCCCATCCCCACCCTACAAGAAGCCCGGCCCAAAAGTTCCCATTATGCTGGCAGCATTCCCACCCTGTATGGCTATGGAAACCTGTTGGATCTGGATAAAACTATGTACTTAAGGAGAAATAGTGATTGCCACCTTGCCACCATAGTACTAGCTCTACGTACGTACTCGTAGTTTGGGTATTTGAGGCTCCTTGGGGCTAGGTCACCTGTGTAAGATTGACCCTAAATATTTATATTAGAGGTTTTTTTTTTATGCAATTATAGCGAAATAACGGTACTTTTTCTATGAATTTCCATTTCGGGAGAAAAGGTTTCCACTAACTAAATCTTAACAAATAATTTTGATGTCGATCGCTTCAGCATAATATTATTATAGTTTAGGTTTATAGGTTTCGCTTTAAAAAAAGAGAAAAATATATTTTCTTTGTTTTGCAAATTTTGAAAAAAAAAACCTGTAAACCTAGTTTTTCATTGTGTCAATAACATACTAAAAATCATGGAGATTGGAAAATATTCAGAAGAGGAAAAACATTTTCTCTTTTTGTATGGTCTATCACGTGGTATAATTCCCTCTTAAACACTTCTATAATAACGTGTACATAAAATGCAAATTTACTTACCAATGCTTAAATTATTGTAGTATTAGGGTGAAGCGTCTAAAAAGATTCCTTAAAATGGGTTACTAATTTATAGTCGGGTATGATTAAGTACTTTCCTATCATAATTACATGTAAACCATATAAAACACGCCATGTCACATTATATTTGTAGGTATATAAACCGATAAATATGTTAATTGCTTGGGTACCACAGTTTTATTTATCTTATTTATAAACAGTTCTTTTCACAGGTTTCCAAAGAAAGAAAATACATTTATAAACATTGTAATTTCTACAACTGTATATGACTTATCATATATACATGTATATATGATATATATGTTTCCTGATCCCTACACTAGGCTAGGCCTGTATCGTAGGCTTACACAATTACGATTGACAAAACATTCTAAGCGATCTAACGCTAAAGAATTAAGTAATTAAATTAGTAAGTAACAGAATGATTTACAGATATAAGCAATTAATTGGTTATTCAACAATTAATTGGTTAAGAAAAACTAATTTTAATTAATATTTAAACGATTTAAGGAACGGCACTCTTATTTATAGGAGTGCACTTAGAAACAAAAACCGTTTAAAACAATTGAAATTCCATGAACGTTGAATGAAAAATTGCATGAAAGTTCCATATGAGCCTATCGAACAAAACAGTACATTTGACTGTTCCGAAAAGATAGAAAATCTACTATTTTTTTGAGTAGCTAAGCTGTAGTGACTGTTCGTTTATTGTTATCATTTTTTCAATACTTAGAAATGTTTAAACAGTTAACGTTACTTTTTTACACTAATCGGAACTACAATAATATGGAAATATCGCGAGTTTACGTAGCGAATGCTGTATACATTTTATACACAATTTAAGGTTAGATTGTTGTTTTCTATCAACAATTGTCATCTTGGCTAATGCCTTCGTTGCTTCGTAATGTGTCTGTGTGATTTCATGAATAAGTTTGTAGTAGCGTCTGCGGAACCTTTAGCTAGCCTGACCGGACTGTGCCACGGCTGGTTTTTCTTATAAAATTAAAATCTACACGTGCAATATGTTTAAGAAAATATGCTTTTTCTTTTTTTATTGTATTTAATCTATTTCAAGCTAAATTCGGTAACTAATTTATTTAATTGGATATTACATTTTATGCTGACTGAAACTTTTCTCTCACACTCAAAAAAGTTCTATTCAACGACACCCCGAACTAAATACCGTGTTTTAATGAACTTCGTTAGTTTGAAGGGTGCATTCCTGGGCTTAAATTAAGTTAGTTATTTTATACGTAGTCTGCCTTTGCGAAATGTTTATTCTCACCAATCTTCTTTACATAGAATCGAATTCTCGGTAAACCAAACCACAATATTTTTAAACCCTGTTAGCGACCAGAAAGTATATAAAATTATAATGTCCTTAAATAATAGCAAGGCGACTGGATATGATGATATTATCACAAAACTTATAAAACTATCTGCTTACTTTATCTGTATTCCACTGGCTCATGTTATAAACTTGTCATTTGTAGAAGGAGTGTTTCCAAAATAACTAAAAGTATCCATAGTTAAACCACTCTTTAAAAAAGGTGACTGTCAGGATCCAGGCAATTACAGACCCATTGCATTGATACCTACTCGTATAATATCAAAAATATTCGAGAAGGTTTTTTATACTCGACTAAGTAATTTTTTGACAAAGTTTGACATATTATGCGCGGAACAATGTGGTTTTCGAGAAGTGAAATCAACAACCTAGGTATAAACCTAAAATATATCACCGAAAACATAAATAACTAGCTATAAGCTAGAACGTGGTATATTTATATCAGAGGTAGACAGCTGACACTTGACTGCTTATACATAAGAGATATTTGTATTTTTGTTATTAATAATCAGCATCTATTTAAAAAATGAGGTGAAATAATGCACAGACAGACCCGTCATAACATTATGAATTTACTTTATAAACCACGAGCTTATAAAATGATTTACAACAAAATAGTATTTTATGCAACAGTGGTATAAGAAGGGTCAAAAAAGGCGAGTGGCGTGAGTTACAATGTGAGCCGGAGCCGAAGGCGTAGGCGAACATTGTAAAGGAATACGCCACGAGAATTTTTTGACCTACTTATACAACGTTGCATACAATATTTTTCCTACGAGTCAACAAAAATAAATCTTAATTTAGGTAAACAAATTACAGCAAAAGTATATAGCCAAGACGCGCGAGCATACCTTGTTACGCGCCCGGCCCGCCCCGGGCCGCGGCCGGCCGGTCAGCGACACCTCCTCGTAACTCATGAGGCCCTGGTACTTGCTACTTGCTAAATTAATTTTTTGGACAGTTTTTTCTCAATTTTGGCCACCGTAGCCTACGGAGACTAACAAGCAATGCTAAGCGGTATTCGTAGTCTATGGGTGTTGCTATATTACGGGTGTCACATGCGTGTTTCTGACTTACGAAGTAATTATTTTTACTATGCAACCAAATGAATATTTTGTACGTTGGCAGCAATACACTTAGTTTAAAACTGTATTCGTTTTGGTTTTGTTAGGTTGGTAGCCATTAATCGCAGTAACATTATAGCTTATAAAAGCACAAGAGCTTTTATGAGGAATAGACAATATAGACTTTTCTTGAAATCTTTTATGTATGTTCTTATATTCGTGTTAATGAATGCATAAATGACAGATAACAGTAGAGGAGTAGGAAAATGTATTTAACACGTGTATTGTGATATATAATGGATTACCTGATAACATCAAATTACTTAAGGGAAATAGTTTTAAGAATAAATTGACTAACTGGCTTCTAGAAAATTGTTTCTAAGTATAGCATAAAAAATATCTTGAACGGAACTGAGATTTTATTTTTATTTTCCATTTATATATATAACTGGCATTAATGATTAGGTATGTTAAATTCTAATTTTTTCTCTTATATATCCTTGATATTGTTTAATCCATTTTTAGTGTATATTGATCCTCGATTTTAATACTTTGACATGACTTTCCAAATTTTGTATTATTTATTCATATTATGTTATGCTTTTGTATATATTGCCTGTTTTTCACAATATTTGCACATCTGCATACAGACTGAATGCACGGATTTCTTTTATTTTGTAACACCTTCTCATAACTCTGTTCTATGCAAATAAATTCTTTGAATCTTGAATCTATGGAAAAATTACAAAAACACGAAAATTAACTGTGTTCAATAATAAAAACACCGTGTATATTACGTGTAAGCTCTGGTGTAAGAAATTTCTTTTTTAAATAGATTTTCAAATTAATCAATAGTTTTAATGGTGGTTCAATTATATTATCAATATAAATACTTACCTATAGCCTATTTAATATTTGACCAGTATAGTTTATAGGTAATATAACTAATATAGGCTGCGAAACCATACATATTTATACCTACTCTATACACCGTGACTTATTCATATTTAAAAAGAGGTTACGGTACCCATAATTTGCATTAGGAATTCATTAGTTTTACGTTTCTGCTTATCAATATTATCTACTTCATGCTAAATTAAACATGGGGCTTAATTTTCATTTTCTTAAGTAATTAAAATATATCATTCGGGCAGATGCGTGACTTAATTTATGTATAAAAGCCTGGTTTTAATGCTAATATTTGCCATAATTATACAAAAATAGCTACCATGATTGCTCATTATTTTTTAGGATTGTTCTTATGTCTGTTATCCACAGTAAATATAGCCAGGGCGGGTAAGTTATTGTTTTGCATTAATTACAAGGTCGATTTTAGAGTAATTATGCACTCTGTTTTGAGAACATAAAATATAGAATCTCATTTAAATTTATATCAGCATACCTTAGTAATTTTTAAAATAAATAATTTTGGTTTTGTTTTAGATGCTTTAAAACATATTCCGATGAAAATCAATGTCCAAGAAATCATTTTTGATTATACCGATGCATTGTCCGAGGAAAAATCCGAGGAGACCTCTTATGAAAGTAGCGAGGAAATTACCTATGACAACACGGAGGACTTGATCATTAGAATGATCAGGGGGATGATTTATGAAAAATCTACAAAAGATTCATATATAAAAATCAAGGAGGACTCCTCTAAAAAAGTTAAGGGCAATGTCTCCGGAGAAACTTCAGAAAATCCTTCCGGTGAGTCCAAGGAGGTTGTCCCTGTTAACAAGGCTGTCTCTGGAGAAACCGCAGAAAACTTATTCGGTAAGAGCAAGGAGGTTATCTCCGGAAAATCTACTCAGAACACCAAGGGTTCCAAAAAGGTCAAGAGGGCTGTCTCCGGGGAGACCGCGGAGGACTCCTCTGGAAATACCAAAGCTGTCTCTGGAGAAACTGCAGAGGATATCAGGACTAAAAAGATTAAGATTACTTTCTCTGGAGAGACAGCAGAGAACTCTTTCGGAAAATCAAAAGAGTATTTCTCTGGAGAGACCTCAGAAAATAAGTTTTGAGGCTGGTGCCTCCGGATCTCAGAGGAAAGCTCCCATAATATTGCCTAGGGCTGTTAATAAATGTGATCCGAAACTGTTATAAGTAGTCGTTTCAGTTGATATAATTTATTTATTTATTAATGGTTTTACACTACAAATTAATAAAATAGACTATAATAATCTTAAAGCTAATGATAAAAAGTAAACTTAAAATAAGAGTCTTATAAATAGAAAATATATGTATGTATGTAATAGTAGTTTCTTCTTTCCCTAAATTACTAAGCTACCCACAAATGTAATTTTAGTACCTCTTACCTTAGCATGTGATATTTAGGGTCTGATATATTTTAACTTGTCAATCTTAAATTCTACCTAATCCAACTTATCTATAATCTAATAAAATAATTAACATAAATAAAAATATTAAAAAAAAAACGTATCCAATCCAACTTATCTACCTCGGTTAATACAACCTACTAATATAAAGAAATGTCTTTAATTTTTTTGACTTCGTTTTCATAGCTAATTTATAATTAAAATAATTCCCAAGTTTCAAACAAAGACACGATTTTTTTCATAGCTAATATTGACTAACCGAACTATCCCAATCCAAGCATTTTGTTTAATTTCAAGTCATATTTTCCGTCATTATCTATAATGAATTTACATAATTACAGAAAAGTGAGTCAGGAAAGTAACTTTTGTTTTTCGTCACTTAGCTACAATTCGCGCTTGTGGCATTTACATATATACGCACTTATAAGAGTACATAATTAAGTAGCAGTGCCACCATTATTTTATTTAAGGTATGCCGATGTTTGCTTGATAATTCTAGCAATTATAATAGGCAATCAAAGGTACAAGGTACGCGAGGTGTTCAGAATTAATGAAATGTACAAGAAATGAAGAGAATGATCTTATTTATTTATGCTGCAGTAGGTATTCCTTTGACGAAAAGCGAGTATGAACTAATAGGTAATTCCAAAAAGGAATATTTTATACTCAGGGTTTTGCTCTCGTTGTTGAAATCCACTTTCGGTGGGTTGATGGCATTTACTGTCACTGAAACATACGTAACCTCCGTATTCGGTGGAACCTGAAATAATTAACAAACGGCTTGTAAATTGGAAAACGGTGACAGTAAATTTGTAAATCCAAACCTATCCGTATATAGAGTAAATAATGTGAAAAAATATATTTTGTGATTCATGCATCACGCATTCTTTCGGTAAAATATAAATGAGAAGTACACGATCGAAAACCAAGAAACAACTTTAAATTAAATTAATAAAAAGTTAGGGTTTCCAAGAATGATCACTAATTAACAAAATTAAAGATCTGCGGAGTTCGAGTCCCTTCGTTATAGATCCCATTAATTTTATCAATCATCAGGGGGCCTAGGCAAGATCTTAAATTATGTGTGTGGAAATCATGGTGGAAATAATCACGTGAGTTTTCATAGTCAGTCATCCCGAATCTAAATTTTTTTTTTTTCGTTAGGCGTTTGTCAATTTAGGATTGTCATTTTGGCTAGGTCCCCAAATCTCACAGACAGGGTGCTTAGCCAACATTCCAATCGTTAACGCTCCGTAGCGAACGAAACGCAACTGTCACTGTTACACTAATATGGAAGAGTGATAAAGAGAGATGTCTACGCTACGTTATGGAGTTTGGAGCGTTTACGATTGGCACGTCTAAGTGTTTGGCAAAAATCTATTCGAATAAGAATAAGAATAAAAACAGAAATTTTATTCTTATTCCAACACCATGGAATAAGAATAAGGGTCTCCCCAAACTAGTCGACGCCGTTTCGGCAAATCGCGTACGGAAAAAGCTTTATGTCAACGCAATAAGAGCGAATAAGTCGTAAATCGGCTCGGCCCACGCGAAACGACGTCTTTCGACGGGAAAACGGCGTTTTGCCGTAAAGCTGTTCGCATTCGTACGACGCTGTTTGCAGCCTACCGCACACGTTCGCATTCATAAATCTCCTTATACAGCCGTACGGTGCCGGAAAGAGTAGAACGGCTCCGATCACGGCCGAGTACCTACGATAAGGACCGGTCAGAGCTGGCGGAAGCCGATCAGCGTGTTCGACGGCCGAACATAGCTGACGACGGCCGAACAGAGCCGATGACGGCCATAATAATCGTAAAACATTTTTGGATCGAGTTTCAAACGAGGATATCGTAAATTAAATTCACCTTCACTTAATCTATATTGCCACAAAGAATCAACCCACGGTCGCCTCCGCTTTTTCTGGTGTAGGTGCTTTTCTCTTCCAACAAGTAGGCTACGATAAAAATGCTGGTAAGCCTTTTTTTCCATGCCCGTCTACTTAAAATATCCATCATCACAGGTTCTTATATAATATGTAACAATTACCAAGGAAAATAATCTTACAGGTCTGTTCAATTTCAAACTCAGGTTGTTACTAACGACCAGTCTCCAAAAATGAGATTTACGATTGCCGATCACCCGCTGTCCTACATCTGTTCGTCGGACTCAACGGCTGTACGTGTGCTGTCTGACGTCTCGACGGCAGGACGGAGCACGGGAGAGCCGACCGTCGCTTTACAACTGTTGCGATAGCAAGTCGCAGGCGATCGGGCGTCTCTACGGCCGCAAGGAGGATGAGACGGCTAAACGCAGGTGTCCAACCGCGGAGACGGTCGATCGGCTAAATGCGAATAGTGTGGTGTAAAACACTCGGCGAAAGCCGACTCCGCGTCGACTGGTTTGGGGAGACCCTTAATCCATCACTTTTTATTTTAAAATAACATGAAATGGAATAAATCATGCAGTTTTTATTTTAAATTAAGAATAAAAGATGGAATAATTATTAAATTTTGGCATCTTTCTTTGTTACGTCTGATAAAAGCGATATTTTTTATGCTAGTATATGCCTATTCTATCTACTCGTATATTTCATACGTAATGTTAAGGACTTACGGGTACGTTAACATAATTGTTATATTGAAACAAATGAATTCGGCCATCCTTTGTGTAAATTTGTTTACCAACTTCCTTGTTACCTGTAGGCAATAAACATGAAATGAACATTAGTTTTCGTCAAATTGTGTTTTTTTTTACAGCCATGGATTGTTTTGTATGAAAGAGGGAAAAATCACACTAGAATTGGAAATTTAATTTAAATTATGGTTACGTGTTGTTTCAGCCACAAAATTTACATATTGTAAACGTTTCAACCATATTTAGACTGTCGACCTTCAGATATTTTGAGAGTCATAAGATAGCTATAATTAATGTTATAAAATGGGTCTAACGCGATTAAATTTCATTAAATTTTACCTTGTATCTGACGTTTCAGCCAGGTTACACTAGCTACTAATTGCTATAATTAAATATCAACCGATCGTTATAAATGGTATAGAAGGTTGCTAGCTGCCAGTTAGGTGAAATAATTAAATTTAATCATTAAACATGTGTACAAAACGCGAGTGTTTAAAGTGTTATACAACCGATAGATAACCGCGGTAGGCGGGCGTACGAGTCGCGAGGGTCGGGAGTCGGGACGGACTGAAGAGAGCGTAGAGGGCATAAAATAAAGGTTTCCATTAACAGCCTCTGCCACTTCGTACCGTATCAGTGACAATAAAATGAGATCCTTAGCGGCTTTCATTAACCGAAGCGTTAGGAAAGTCTCCATTTTAACTCCAGCAAATTGCTTTCGTATGTCCGGATGTTCTCATCTACAGGTCTCAATTCTCAACCGATTCTTGTGAAAATTTCACAAGAGGTCACATTTTGACCAGATTCTATTTTTTTTTTGTCGATTCAGATTTTAGAATATTTTCAAAATGCGGAAATCGGCATAAATGGCTTAAGTAGGTATCAATAATGTGATAATAATTCAACGAGCTTAAGTATTTTAACTTTTACATTTTCTAAGCCTATCGCGAGGTCTACAGCCAAAGAGATTTCTACAGCTCACAGAGCCACTAGTGTACCTCGAGTCTGACCGTAACTGAGTTTTCTTCCGAAACCGAAAGCGAGTCGGAATTTCATCCCAACCCATGCGGAGAATCCATGTGGATTCGGAAGGTTCGGTTTTGCTCTATTTTCAGCATTACCGAAAACAGTTTCTGCAAGCCGAAAGGTTCGGCGATTCTTTGGCTGAAACCGAACCTTCAGCCTTATTTTATGCAGAACCTTGTCGAAACCGACACCGAAACTTCAGTCGGATACTACTTTGATGTTATAATAATTGTGACTGTGAAGGTGCGAAGTGGCATTTAATAAACTTACACTTACGTGGCATATAACAACGTAATTTTCAAATTGTTCGAATGTTGATTTCAATTAATCAAATTTCAAATTTTATTGACGTAATCGGTTGGGATTGGAAGCCGATGGCCTACCACTTGAAAAGGTGAAGAAAAAGTGTGCCCTGTACTTTTTTAAACCTAACACATTTTGGGTTCTGTCTACTCAGAATCACGAGCACTATCGATTTAGGCAATCAAAAAGTGTCCCGCTTTTGATAGTCAGTTTTTTTAATAAAAAATAACATTATTTTATTTCAGACAGAGTCCATATACAATTTAAAATTAAAACAACAAATAAAAAAATTAAATTAAAAATCAAAATTACAAATTAGACCACAAATAATTACTATTATTATACTTACACAATTTATTTATATTACACTTACACATAAATATCCATTAATAGTTTTGTAACGCAGTTAACCATACATTTTGTATGGACCGTTACAAAACTGACCAATAAGTTCTGTACGGAAAATAGGGATAATTAAGGCAAAACGGGTACACTTTTTTCTAACAACCCCCAAAAACCTCGTACTCTTACTATACCTGACTAAAACTTACCAAACTCGTAGACATATTCGTTAATAAAAGCCAACACGTTAACTGCGAGTTGAAGAACAATAAATATTGCCAATAGGTGCTTCGGGTTCATAATTATATGGTACCTAGAGTTTGACAGCCTGCTTGCCACCTATATTGCCAGGAATTAAGGTTGAAGATGGCAACTATTATAGGTAAGGTTGTTTTATTTCTAGGTTTAACTTTAGTTTTATTTTTGTAATACAATATTTGAATTTAGTTAGTTCATATAGATTGTTTAAGACGTTTATTTTATTGAAATAAACAGCACTATTATAATATTTATAATATTTAAGTTACTCACTGCTGTAATGCCTGTTATGGTCTAGTATTTATAAATTCTATTCCATTAAACTGTGTAGGTTAGTACTTGTATATATTATTTAAACTATGTAAAGCACCTAGCTTGAAATTATAATATGTTTTATATTTTTTATTATGATTTATAACAAATAAGAAACTCTGATACTCGTAACTACATGCAGGATGCTATTTAAAAATGACTATTTTTTCCGGCCCAAACCCTCTCGCGCATGAGAGGAGGCCAGGGCTATAACCGCGAAAATCCGAGTTCGTTAATTGCGGCCATTTATCTCTGTCACTCTAATTACGTCTTAGTGAGAGTAAAAGAGAAAGATCCCCGCAATTTGCGAATTTCGATTTTCGCGGTTGGCACAATGGGACGTATATAGGCTTTTTTTTTGGGATTGTACGGTTGTGCGTTAGATCTTTGGCTATTGGCTATATCATCTATATGGAATTTTATTATTCTCAGTTAATAAATATAATTCGTGCTATATACACCATGAAATTCAATCGGTGATCAGGATATTTATGGTGATATTTGCCTTTATGTCTTCCATACACATTCATTACACACACAAAGATTATATCACCATATTTTTTTTAAATATCGTGGATTTAGTCTTTTTAAATGAAGTTTAAATCGATTGGCTAAAGGCATATTTCAAGGTTTATAGCGTGGCATTTTGAAACCATAAAACGAGTGCAGGTTTTTATGGGTATATGTAATAGTATACATTGGCTTTGTTTCTTTAGATAAATACCCAGTTCGAATATCTGAGACAGTCATATGCTCTTGTCATCGTATTCGAACCCAGTAAAGTCGACTCGGTTAATTGAAACACCTCCCGGTTTGAATAAAAAATACAAGAAAGATGGTTGTTTGTGCGGTGAATTGGTGCCACAGCAGGGCAATTAACAAAATAAATTATCTGACATTAATTTTCACGCAAGTAAGTTGTTTAAATCCCTCTACTTTCGGTGAAATAAAGAAAGACTGGTAACATAGTTTGTGTATATGTGTCTGTGGCGCTGTGTATAAGCACACGCGTCGCGTCGTACGCACACATCGATCGTGTTTCGGCTTCACATGCAGATTAATTAGTAGTATGGGACTACTTGTCTGTGTCCAATAAGTCTAGGTTGTTTTAACCCCCGAGGCAAAAAGAGGGGTGTTATATGTTTGACGCCAATGTCTGTCTGTCTGTCTGTGGCATCATAGCTCTCTAACGGATGGACCGATTTCGATGCAGTTTTTTTTACATAGAAACTAGTTTTGCTTGCAATGGTTCTTATCTATGTTTGATAGAAATCGATCCAGCAGTTTGAAGAGTATCAGCTCTTTTCCAAAGTGATGTAAGGCATTTTTGGCATAAGTATAGCGTAGGGGGGTTTTCAATTTTCAAATATTTATCTTATCACAATTACGGTTAACAGATGATGTGTGGCTAAAAGGTATATCAAAGAAAATGTCACTAAGCCCTCCATCCCACTGGATCCCACTCCAAGCCGGATTCGAACAGGTGGAGAGGAGTGGACTGTAGAGTTAAAAGATGTAAAATAACAGACAAATAGAGATTTGTTGCAAGAGCACAAATATGGAGCACGTTACATTTCAATGGTCAACATAGAAGAGATCGCTATGGTGACAAAAATCAGTAATGTCACAGTTTAAAAATCAAGAATTAAAGTTATTAATTTTAACGTTGCTAACATTACTGCGCCTAGAAAATGAAATGAAATCATGTTAAATTTAAATAAAAGCATACTATCATGAGTAAGAGCATCTCTAGCCTACCCGGTAACGGCGGGCCTTGTTAACTGGGATTTTTTTCAACAACTGCGTAGTATTTTTTTTTATTATTGCAAGCTCAGCAAAAATTATGCATTTTATGAATGAAATTCATTTGGAAACTGGATATGGACCCACTTACCTATACCACTATACTACGCACGGTACCGTTTAGGGAATGCTTTCGGAACTGGATTTGTATGGCGTGAACCGGAAATTCCCGGTTCTGGTACTGTATTTGTTTAGAAAACTAGTACCGAGAGCACTCCCTAGTACCGTCCTGTTAGGTTTTTAGGTATTAATGCGGTACGCTGAAAGTATTATTAAAACGTGTTACGATTGTTAATTAATAGTTGGCTGCAATTGCCCTACAGTTTTTCAATTAGTGTTACTGCAAACCACTTTACCACAGTGAAACTTCAGCAAAAGAATTTAATCATATTCATTTAATTTATAATTAGGTGGGTGTATTTACCAAGTTTATAACTTAGCACTAACAGCGCGGCTTACGTGGGCGATGACTCACATTCGGAGATCGCCCACGTACCTAGGACACTTCCATAGGTATCAAAGGATTGAATTCATACGCGCCGCGCTGCGCCGCGCCACGCTGCGCCGCTTCGCGTTCGCGAGTTATTCGCTCAGGTAAGACACTGCCTAATTTGGGACATCATAAGGACAAGATGGCCATCTACGAAGGCGAAGCTTATTGTTTTAAGGGTCTTTCCCTGAGAATATGTCTGCGGTTACGTCTAATTGTACGACATACATTTTCATACATTTTGTATAGGTCCCGGCAATTAGACCGCAGGCATATTTTTTAGAAAAACACTTAATTTTACACAGAAAGATAGAAAGTGCGGCGTTAATTCAATTTTGCCGTTGGTGGCAATGATTATCGTGTTTTCAAAAAACATGTGAACATCAGAATAATAAAAAATGTAATACTCGTCTACTATGTAATAGGCTGCAATTTTGATACCTAAATAAATCATTTTTAATTTTTTTTTCATTTTCATTTTCATATAGGTATCTTGCAGTCGATAAGATTTTTTGTTATTATCTTTCGACTTATCGTGAAAACTCGTTTTAACTAGTGAGCAAGCGTTTATCTCAGTGCCTGAATTTTATTTTGAAGGGTAATTAGAAAAAAAAAATCTTACCAAGGCACTTAGTCTAAACTAAATCCCGCTTAAAAGTAAAACTAGTTTCAATACATGAAAAGAGTTTTAACTAGTGATAACTAATAAATTAAAAATTTTAAAAATGCACTTCGTATCCCTAAAATATAATTTTATGGCAAAAATGCCATCCATCATGGAATAGAGCTACTTAAATTTCAAATGCTGGATCGATTTTTATCATCTTATATAATATAGCGAAGACAAAACCATCTAGCAGAAAACCTTGACAAATTCTATACCTCATTATTTTCTTCAAAAATCACTTTATTGCTAATATAAGATAATATCGGTGAAAACCGCATGAAATTTTTTATCAGTTTTATTTGAACATACAATATATACAGACAGCCGCGGTGAGGGACTTTATGTTATAAGGTGTAGTGATCGTGATTTTATTATTATGTATATACAGTAGGTAACAGAACGAAAGGCAAAGAAAGAGACCCCTTAAAGTTTGATAAATAAGTTAACTGCGATATGGATGCATCTTGAAAGTCAGGCTAACACTAGTGTTTGATAGCACAGGGTCTGCAAGTGTTAAACGTCATAACTCATAATTTCATAGAAGTTTGACGTTTATTCTAACACTTCCATACTTTGTGTTATCAAACACGGTGCAGAGTTAGCTTAGCTTAACTCTAACAACTTACCAAGTATGTATAAAAGAAGGAAAGGAAAGATTCGCACACTTCTGGTAAGCATCACTCTCCTCTATTCTTCTCTGTCAACTTTACTTCTATCTCTTTTCTCTTTCTCCCTCTTCCTACTTGGCAGCCACTCCTCAAGCTGTAACCCGCCCCAGGTGTGCCCAAACAGTGTAAGTCAGTACTTTAGTTCCAGTCTTGCCGGAGGTGGAGAATTTCTAAATTTTTCTTTAGTATTTGAAAACAAAATAGAGAGAAATATTCCCAACATCAAAAAGAAAGACAAAATAAAACCAAGCACCATAAGAAACAACACAAAATTAATGGATATTCCCTATGAAACAAATTACCTTACATGGGAATGGACTGGACACGGGCTAAGAGAACCAGGACAGAAATGGTCAAAAATTGTTACAACCAGGTACCCCAAAGATGAAAAAAGTGGCAGACCTTACCGCAGATGGGAAGATGACATAACAGCTATCGCTGGACCAATATGGACAAAAATAGCAACCAACAGAGGGGAATGGAACGTCTTACGGGAGGTCTATGCCGGGAGGCAAGTCGACCGATGTCTATAATAATATGAAATGGCATACATAACAATGAACTTTTATAATGTTTAAATCAATTATTTGACAATTTATTTAAACCTGACATGATTGTGATAGTTTAAATTAGGTTGTAATAAATAGTTATTTTATTTTATATTTTAAAAATTTGTAGCATCGATCGCAGACGTTTCTGCTTGACAAAAATCAGTTCACCAAGTTTTTTATGGTTTTTAGAATGGCTGCCGACAACTTGAGGCTTCAAGTTTTGTGCCTATTGATAGCAGTCATTGCAGTTACAAAAGCATACGATAACTTTTATGAATTTGGTAAGTCAAACATTACTACGAGTACATATATAGGCATGTATGGGTGACAGGTGGGTGGACCAACTTTTTAGGGTTCCATTGCCAAAATCGCAAAAACGGAACCTTTAGTCGTCACGTTAGTCCGTCTGTCTGTACGTCACTACCATTTTACTCGGAAACTATAAGACATATTTTAATAACATTTAAAACGTGGGTGTATTTTGTTATTCTGTGAGCCGCTACTTAATTTAGCAGTAAAAATGTATAAAAATATATATTTAGGGGGGCACTCCATACATGTAAGTATAGTAGTATAAAAAGTTATTTTCCAGTTAAATAAACACGTGGCACCTAATTCGATAGGCCTTTCAAAAAAACATTAAGGTTCCTAAGAAGTCTGAAAGTCTAGAACGAAGAGTACTCTCCTTCTGCTCTACCGAACTTCTATAATAGAAAATGTGTACAAACGCTATGAGCGACGAAAGAGCTTTTAGACGGGTTTAGTACATTAAGTTACAAACATTGAAAATGAGTGCAACCTTTCGCCGTTGAACATGGCGTTTTGCGAATCTAAAATATATTTATATAAATTAATATTTTGTAATAGTATTTCAAATGCCTTAATGATATTGTTCATTATACCAATGTAGGATGAAATTGCCTTACGCTGATTTTGTTTTTTTTTTCTAATTAGTTTTTTTACACACATAAAGAAGGAGATATTCCTTAAGAGGCCTTATTCCTACAGACGAGCGTATTTTGTAAAATGCTTCCTTTTTCATTCAAGATTACGACGTAACTATCAGTATTTATTCAAAAACTGATAACGTACTTAAATAATCGTTTCCTAAACTAGGGGCTCCAACAGTTCAAATTTTCATTTTCTCTTTTAAACCTCTTTTTTAATGAGGTTTTTTGGGAGTCTTTTCCAAATTTTGCAGTGAGATGTGGCGTTTCGGTTCTTAATTTTGCTATAAACAAGAATCATTTGGTACATGAATGACTACAATTTGATTCAACATATCTCGTACGAGGGGCTGGAATGATTAACAATCGAAGATTCATTTGAAAAAACTGATAAAATACCTTCCGAGTTTTCTTCATTTTTTTGGCGAAAACAGGGTTTTATTATATTTTATTTCCGCAAATTGTACGCATATTTTGCTTTAAAAATAATATTATAGCAAACTGTAACTTTATGTTAACCTATAAAAAAAAAATCATAACTATGGGACCTACATTGCCGTAAATTTATATTTTTTTAAAACACGTATAAATCACGCAGCAACGACACCCCGCTCTCAGTCCGCGCGGAGCGCGATTAGAGGATGGACCTGTGCTCGATTGTCAGGCATTCGTTTCGTTCGTAATCAGCTACGGAGTTCCGAGAAGTGCTATATACTGCGATTAGAAAATCTTAATAAAAGTTCATTTTTACAGTATGCCTAACAAGAGACTCGCTTATTGATGGATTTTCGGTGTTACTTTTTTTATATACTACGTCGGTGGCAAACAAGCATACGGCCCGCATATGTACGCCTGCAACTCCAGAGGAGTTACATGCGCGTTGCCGACCCTAACCCCTCCCGCCCCTCGTTGAGCTCTGGCAACCTTACTCACCGGCAGGAACACAACACTAGTGTTATTTGGCTGCGATTTTCTGAAAAACGCATTTTCACTTGAAATTACGTTAGGGTTTGCATTATTATTTTTGACCCGGATGAAGTCCAAGTTCTCATGATGGAGTCAGGAGTTGGTCACCAGAACTCCTAATCTACTAATTATAATCCCATCGTGTTTGCGCTCAAAAGATTTGCCCTGACGAACACCAATCGATCTAGATGAGGTCCAGGGTCTCATGATGGAGTCAGGAGTTGGTCACCAGAACTCCTACTCTACTCATCATAACTCCATCGTGTTTGGGCTCAATAGAGTTGCCCTGACGAGCACCATCAATCTAGATGAGGTCCAGGGTCTCATGATGGAGTCAGGAGCTGGTCACCAGAACTCCTAATCTACTCATCATAACTCCATCGTGTTTGGGCTCAATAGAGTTGCCCTGACGAGCACCATCAATCTAGATGAGGTCCAGGGTCTCATGATGGAGTCAGGAGCTACTGGTCACCAGAACTCCTAATCTACTCATCATAACTCCATCGTTTTTGGGCTCATTAGATTTGCCCTGACCAGCACCATCGATCTAAATGAGGTTTAGGGTCTCATGATGGAGTCAGGAGTTGGTCACCAATGAGACCCTGGACCTCATCTAGATCGATGGTGTTCGTCAGGGCAAATCTTTTGAGCCCAAGCACGATGGAATTATAATGAGTAGATTAGGAGTTCTGGTGACCAACTCCTGACTCCATCATAAGAACCTGGATGGACTTCATTCGGGTCAAAAATAATAATACAAACCCTAACATGATTTCAAATAACACTGAAACTCTATAGCACTAATGTGCGCAAACGATTGGCATCTTGACTAGGCAGCATGGGTGCGTAGCCACCATGCCAATCGATACGACAACGAAACACTATCTGTCTCTCTCTCGTACTAATATGCACAAACGATTGGCATCTTGGCTGGGCAGCATGGGTGCGTAGCCAACATGCCAAACGTTTACGATAGGACAAGGAAACACTATCTGTCTCTCTATCGCACTAATATGCGCAATCGATTGGCTTCTTGGCTAGATATCATGGGTGCGTAGCCAACATGCCAATCGTTTACGATACGACAACGAAACACTACTCTCTCTCTATCGCACTAATATACGCAAACGATTGGTATTTTGACTAGGCACAAAGCAAGTGTGTGGCCAACATGCCAATCGTTTACGATACGACAACGAAACACTATCTGTCTCTCTATCGCACTAATATACTTTATTTATACCTGCAGTCATTTAGTAACTTCTTCATTTTCCATTGGTGTGAAAGAGACAGAATAAAGAGCAAGGGTTATAGTACACTCTGTAGTCTGTACACTTAGTAGTAGTGTACATAAAAAAAAACCTACTGTGCATATACAATAAAATAAAGAGTGCCCATATGATATCATATGACACTAAAATTAATGTTGCTTGAAATTATATTGAAAACTATCAAGATTATTCGTGTCTGCATCAAACGCGCGTCGCGTTGCCGGCGCTCGCGTACCGAGCGCCAACGCCATCTATCGAGCGTTATTTCGTGAAATCGGAGAACGTTCCAAGGATTAAGGGCTCTTAATGTTTCAGGCAATTATTCAATAGGAGAAGAATATATTCGAAAACAGGGAAGCATTCCAGCATTTTATTACCGGCTTGATGTCTTAGTTTCTGTAAGTAGCAGGCGGCCCGAATGTATTAATTGTTTTGACACTTTTGATACTATTCATGTTTTTTAATATTCTTTTTATTATTTAATCTTTATTGTATACAGAACGTTATTGTTTAATACAACTTTCAAGCGTGCTATAGCGACGTAAAACAGGGAATTTGGCCTGCTAACCCCTTCTAAAATCACATGAAACATTCAAGTGACATAATATATTAACTGCTGCCCCCCCCCCCCCCCCCCCCCCCCTGGATCTAAAATATTACATACAATACAGAGTGTTTATTTAGTCACATGCAAAATTTTACGGGAAGAATATATATGTAGATCATACTTGAGTACCTACGGGACTAACCCCGATATCGCGAAAAACCATTTACATTACCATAGAAAATGTCAACGTCAGTGTCAAAATGTATGAAACAGACATTTTTTTTTGGTGATTTCGGGGTTGGTCCCTTAGTAAAAGTTAGGTACTCAGTATGACCTATATATTTCTAAAGTATGACCTATATATTGCTGGTGACTAAATAAACATCTGTATATGCCCCTCTGCGGCGTCTGTAATGCAGCTGAGGTCGGAATCCGAACGTCAGCTTTATTCATGACAATCCCAAATATGTATGAAGTTCTACCCAAATCCATATGTGGAAAATTGTTTTGTTTGGCACCGACTTCAAAAACTAATTAATTACCAGGATGGTTATTAATTTTCTTACTATTACGTATTAATTACTTTTTGGCAAAAAATTGCTTTACGACGAGATAGGGACTGGACTAGGATAGGCGTGGGGTACTTATATAAAATTATTTTGTGCTTTTCAGTGGGTCAGTTTTTTTAAGGCGGTTCCCGTTTTTTTTAAAGATATAAAATGAAATTATTTTGGTTTTTGTTTTTTATTAATTTTTTTTTAAATAAATTTTTTATATCATTTTTTACTTTTTTGTAACTCATTTTTTTTTTCTAGGAACTGGAGAATAAGTTGGTCACAGGTGTCAAAGTAGTCGTAAGCGGGCCCGCAACTCCAAGAGTGTCATATAGCAGACCGTGGGTCTACATCCAGTACCACTTTCCGCAATGGACCGTAAGTGAATACGTAGTGACCGCTAAAGCTGTGCCATGTCGTCCTTGCGAAAGGTCCCTGCCCAAGGATGTCCTGCATAATGGTGAAGACTTTAATATGTATGGGGAACTGTAAATAAATAATAAATAAATATTATAATACATTACTTATTACACTAATTGGCTAACGCACATATTAAGCTCAATATGGTTTGTGTTATGGGTACTAATATAACCTACAATACAATGTACTTACCTGTAATAAGTATATAAAAATTTAAAGGTAAGTATACTAAAATTCATAGAAAGCGCCATGAAAGCACCCATGACTCAGGAACGAACATCCGTGATCATAACACAAATAAATGCCCTTACCAGGAACCCGGGGCCATCACATCAGTCACTACCCAGCTACCCACTAGGTCAGACAGGTCGTTAAAATTGTGAGAGAAATGATAATATTCTATGTTGTGTTATATTGTTAACAATCGTTGACCTCGCTTAATGTTTCCACATTCTCTAAACTAGGTAAGGGCTCCTCTACACGATGGCCCAGCGCAGGCCAGTCCAAGGGACGCATTTAGGGAGTAAGTGATATTGCTCTCATTCCACCGCATAGCTGCGTCCGTTAGACTGGCTTACGCTGGGCCATCGTCTAGAGGAGCCCTAAGGTGGATAACTCTAGGGAGGGCATGCCGATTAGCGACCGAAAGATAGCGTGAGAGCGCACAAGTTGTGGATTTTCACCATTTTTCCCAAAACTCAAACAATTTCACAATATGTGTTGGTATTGGCGCAAACAATCACTACACCCTATAAAACAAAGTCCCCCGCCGCGTCTGTCTGTTTGTATGTATGTTCGCCATAAACTCAAAAACCACTTCATGCAGTTTTCAGCTATCAATAGATTGATTCCTGTGGAAGATTTAAGTGTAATATTTATTAACGTTTTGTGTAATCCGTGCGAAGCCGAGGCGGGACGCTAGTACAAAACATTACGTCCAAATCGAAAAACATTTACACTCAACAGCAATATTGCTTTGTATTATCTATTAAAAAGAAAACGGTACACTATAGATACGCGTCAGAACAGATGCGTTTGACATGACTCAAGGTCGTATCAAAACCCGGATCTTAACACGTTGTAAGTCAGAAAGCTAAGAGAATTTGAAATATAGGTGGATTGTCAAAGAAAATTTGTAGCCACAGTAAATTCACTGCTATCTTTCGATACAATTTTTAAACTTTTAGATGGTCATTTGACTTTGATCCTTATTCTTGCAGTGATATGTGTTAAATTTGTTAAATATCAAAAAGTGGCACCATCTAATATATCTAAGGCCAAAGGTATCATCATAGGCCATCGCTGGAAACGATACCGCCATACCTTTGACCTATGTCCGGTAAGATGGTGCTACTTTTAGATTTAAACAAATTTAACACATATCAGTGAAAGAATAAGGATGAAAGTCAAAAGGTATTCTAAAAGTTTTAATAATGTGTCGAAAGATGGCTGTAAATTTACTGTGGCTACAAATTTCTTTGACAGGCCACCTCTATTTCAAATACTCTTTAATTGTAAGTCAGCATCCAAGTATGAATAAAAACAATACATTTGACTCTTGCATAGTGCAAGATTTAATCTAGAACAAACTGTAGTGATAGGCTGGTAGTCGTTTACATTGTATATTTTCTTTACGAAATTTAGGATCTTCTATTTTATTTCTAATTGGTTCTTGACTGCCAACTGCCAATAGCTAGGTTTTTGATTAACTTATAATCGATGCGCAATCAAATACGATGCGTTACAATTATAGCACATTGTGCAACGAGGAGGGTAAGTGAAAAATTATATTAAGTATTGAACAAAATTTTAAGCGAAATAATTCTTAAATCCGGTAACATTTCAAACATTCGTCCGCCATATACTCGTAGTAAAGTTTTTTTTTTCAGGTTAGGCATCGAAGCCACAGCCACAGCCGGCATTCAGCCACGGTTGAAAATTGTGTAATAATATTTTGAACGGCTATTAAATTAGATTAATGCAATTAAATATGATTAATCAAAAGGAAACATAAAAAATAAATTATAAACGTCAGTATTTTAAAAGTAAAACTTACTTGGTTCGTATGTGCAAGGGTTATTTTAAACGTCGAATTTCTATCAAATTATGACGTTTAAATAACACCTTCACAGTCCGGGCTGTCAAAATCGCTGCCAACTTATCTTGGTCTAACTTTACCATATTAGTGGCTTTAAGTATGGTGGCGGCAGGGTAACTTAACTACGGAACCCTACACTGAGCATAGCACTTGGTCGGGTTTACATTCAGGCATTCATGAAATTAAGTTAAAATCGATTGGCACACTTCATGCCTAATATTATTTCGAAACCATAAAATGAATGAGTGTAGTATACTTTGACTTTGTTTTCACAATTACGGTCAACAAATGAAGTTTAACTAAAGGATATTTTTACACACGTGTATAAAATGACGTCAGTAGCCATGTAGCGACACTCAACATGTAGGTACTTATCTTTGTGGCTACCACCACCAGTTCGTCACTGACATAAACGCTATCGAGAACGTAACTTACTTTCTAGTCTACGCATCTCGCTCGTACTCGCATATAAGTATGCGAAATGTATAGAAAGTAAATTACGTTCTCGATAGCGCATATGTCAGTTTTGACATTGTCAGTGACAAATGGTACGGGTACTTATCTTATGATTTATACTCACTTGCTGCCGCTGCTGCGGTGCTGCTGGAAACCATCGCGAGTACGAACTTCTGGCCAAAGGTGACATTTTGGGCGGTTCCGTGGGAATCTGACGAATCCTGATTCAGAACAGGTGACGACGCAACAGAAAACTAAGTCACGAAAATGAATTTTTAGTATTTAAAATTTATATAATTATTGTATATTCATTTACCTATGGGTACATAGGGTACCCATAGGTAAATGAATAAACATAAAATTTTATCGATTTGATCTCCATCCTTCGAATAGAAATACAAAAATATTAGCTTTTTAACATTTTTTTAATCGGCTGTTTGTCGATTTCGTTCGCGCCTTTGCCTTGCGCGCGCATTGGACTCATGCGTAAAAAAACAACGCGCGAACCATTTTCCGTATTTGTCATAAAATTGGAATAGTTTTGCATGTTTTTAGTTTATAGGTATATTGACGAACATGTCATTTTCAAGCATTGAAAATAAGGAACACATAAAATTGACGCTGCCAGTAATAGTCATAGAGGCAAGAGCCGAGAACGATAGCTTTTTACCATCACAATCGGGTGAAAAATAATTGGCTGCATATGAAACTTTTATTCAATGGAAAATCAGCAAAAACGCTCAGTCTTTCTTGGAAAACGTGTTAGTAGCTTATTCCAATGAACTGGCGAATAAGTGCCTACAAGCCCAGCACGCTTTGGTGCAATTATTTGATGTTAAAACTGTAAGTAACCATTTTGAAAATTGTAGGTACCTTTACTGTTTTGACAAAAAAAATCTGTTTAAAAGTTTTGTTTTTTCCTCGCAAGTGTGTTGAAAAACGCCGTATGAAACGCGTGTGCATTGGTCATTACCCACATCGGCTTTCTGATTGCGCGCTGGCTTACAGCTCGCGCGCAAAATGTCGCCTCGTGTGTAATGACCAACTTAGCACACTTGTATCATAATGTTGTACTATTGTGTCCGCGGCCGGCAAAACGCCTACTTTGTCGCTTGCCATAAGGGCGCGATTTGCTTGTATCTTTATACGAATAACCTAACAAGGCGTCCTTATGGCACGCGTGACGCGACAAAGTGAGACGATTTTCCGGCCATGGTCACATTTTCGTATCTTTGGATATCTTAGAGACCTCATCTTAAGATACCTTGCTATATATAGCTCGGTATGTTACTACGATACATTTTGGTGTATTTCGTGTCTCTCACAACGTCCAAAAGCGAGGTATAGGCGGGGCTCTATTGTTTTCCATAAAGTTTTAAGTCATAATCATAATGTATTGTTTGTCCGCATTTTCGTTTGCCATAATTTGGTTTTTCTCACAAACGCGTAACTGTTCAGGATCGCCATAAAACAAACCTAACCTAACCTATCTATAGGATAACCTAAGGAAATTCCTGAAAAGTTAACGTTTTCAGAGTTATGACTAATGATACTTTCAGTAATTATGCCAAAGAAAGGGATCCGGATATTGGGCACTGTGAATGTCTTCTCGTTTGTGTGGTAGGCTGGTAGGGTGTAGGCGCTGACAGCACAGCGGATGTTATTCCATATCTAGTCTAGAGCAGAGCCTAACTGAGGAAGTACCGTAATTACAGAAAACCGCAGCCAAATAACACGACCCATAAATAGAATTGTGTTTCTCTAGGCGGGTAAGAGCTCAATCAGGGTGCGGAGTTTTAGGGTCAGCAACTCCTCTGAAGTTGCAGGCGTACATGCTACGGAGACTTTTTACCAAGAGGCGGGCCATATGCTTGTTTGCCACTGACGTAGTATTTAAAAAAATCTAACTCATCATTTCGTTACAGTGGCTGATGCCAATTTAACACAAGACGTTTTTAATTGACTAGTATCGATATGCCTACAATCGATTAATACGATCTGCAGACATAAGTCCTATCGGCAAAAGTATCTAGCAGCAGATAGCCGGTATTGCATAAAAACTAGAACCTTCAGTCAATTTTGACAAGATTTAGCACATCGTATAGGTATATCGTGTCGACAATGAAACGGGGAGCTTTTTGCGTGATTTTACTGTTTGTTATAATTGTTAATCCTGCAGATTCCTTTTTTGAATACGGTAGGATATTTAAATATGTCTAGTTGACGTAACTGGTGACCGAAGAGCTGGTGGCTTCCTCGCACAACGTATAAGCATTGAGATACAACGAGGAAATGCCGCTAGCATCCTTGGTACAATGCCTCAAGGGCCTATTTTAGATATAAGCTAGTTATAGTAATCCTCTGTATATATCCATTATGTATATTGTTATTGTAAATAAAGTACTCTCTTTATAATTTAAGATTGTATTTCATATGTGTATTATGGTAGGTATTAAAGGGCCCATTGATTAACAGTTCTCCGGACGGTAACGGCCTGTCAGTTGTTCGGAACTGTTGCGAACAGAGGGCCTACCGCGAACCACGTTCGACGTGTTGCCTCTCTGTCGCACTCGTAAATTCGTACGTAAGTGTGACAGGGAACACGTCGAACGTGGTTCGCGGTAGGCCCTCTGTTAATCAGTGGCCCCCTTAAAGGCCATGCAATTTGTAAGTATTCATAGATGCTAAGTTTTCTTTATTTTTAGGATCTCACAAAATGGGAGAGGTAGAGTCATTAAGATACCATGGTAAAATACCACCATTCCGTTCTGAACTTACGGTGAACGTTACAGTAAGTAGCAATCCATACCTACTTACATATAGTTATACTCATATATAGTAATACTATTGTAATAAAAGTTAGTCGTTCTGTAGGTATCCTGCTAAAATCGGTTAAGATGAATCTGTTTTAGTCCCGAAAATTATAGTTTTTATGTAAACCTGTGTATTTAAGGCGATTCAAGCATGAATATTATTCGACGATCGGTCTGACCCTGCATGTAGCCGATGGTCCCGGGTTCAAAACCTGGTAAGGGCATTTATTTGTGTGATGAGCTCGAATATTTAATTTTGTTCCTGAGTCATGGGTGTTTTCTATGTATTTACGTATTTTTATGCTATATATATCGTTGTCTAAGTACTTACAGCACAAGCCATACAGCTCATTATGTCGACTGGGGCTTTTAAATGTCAGCGTTTGGGGGTCAAATATTTCTTATAAAAGCAGGGAAAAACTAAGTTGACACCAAAAATAAGATTGGCATGAATAAGTAACTACGAGTTGAACTTGTGAACCGTAGTTGTACTTAGTTGGGTCATATAAGTTCTGTCACAAAGGTTTTGACTGATATAATGTAATAGATACAAAGCTTTTTATAAAAAAAAGTTTGCCATGATTTGTGTAAAAATGACACTATAATATTTATTTATTTATTTATGATTTCAAAGCTTGTTTTATACTGATTAAGACATTAATTTAAATTTAGATCGCGTCTTTATTTACTACTTCTTTACTTTGGGATTTGGGTTAGACGCGGATATGCGGCAGGATTGTAAAAAAATATACTTTATAGAAGGGAGTAAAAATCAGCGTCACATTGATAAAATAGGTACAATTGTTTATATGTATGAACCTAATTTATTAGAACGTCAATTTATTACGATCATTTAGTTCTATGACAAGTCTGTACTTCAGCTAATACCCTTCAAACTTAAGGTACTTTTCAGTGAATAGGTTTGGTAAAACACGTACAGTCGTAATTTTGACACTAGCAGTACACATTAATTATATATTATAAGATAGATCTGGTTTTGTTTTTTATAAGATTTAAGCATGTTAAAAGGATAAATAAATTGGGATCAAAATCACCTCGAACAGGTTGCGTATTTTTATAACATTTTTCTGAATAATACATAGAATTATGCAAAACCGAGACAGCAAATTACGTTAAATTATATTGTACGTAATTCAGTATTAAATAAGCTTTCAACCCATAGGTATATATAAATAATAATATGAATAATAAGGGATGTGTACCTACAGCTTTTTTGTCAGTAAAAACCTATGTGACAGAACTTATGACCTGACAAGTAGTAATGTATAGTGACGCTATCTAATTTGTATATGGACAAAGTTGTAAACAAAAGCTAGTTATTATAAACTGTATTGTAAAGTTTATAATAACTAGCTTTTATTTATGTGAGTTATTTCCTACAATCGACAATGGTTAACTAACTGAATCATACGTAATCGAGTAATCGTCACTCTAATCAGATAAAAGTGAGTTGGTTTTATTGCTATATTTTAATTATTTTTATTTTATTTTTAGCATGACCGCGCCGATCTTGAAAGCAGCTACACTTATTTAAGCGTCGTGACCACGGGACTAGTTGTTATCAGTAATCCCATCGTCATATTTGATCCAACTACAAACATTTTGAAATTACATATCAAATATCCTTTATTTGCGATGCAATTCTTTGCGAACGGCTTTTCTATGCCATTAAAACCAGGACTCCGGTTTCCTACCAGGATAAATGAAAATGATTTTCAAGAACCTCTGAAAAACAATTTCACTGTTTTGTCACACTTTTGCGTGCTGTGTTCTCAATGTTGCGTGCATTATAATAATCTTACCCGCAAACGAATCTTTTACGTTGTTCGAGTGTAAAATAATCATCTTTTACTTTCATAGCACATAATCTTGCTCAATACTATGTAAAAAATTAGAAAAGTTGAATAAAAAATCTTTTATGCTCACACTGTTTTTTATTGATTGGTTATCGTGTAATTGCGTGGACGACCGGTCTGGCCTAGTGGGTAGTGACACTAGCGACCCTGCCTAGAAGCCGATGGTCCTGGGTTCGAATCCCGGTAAGGTCATTTATTTGTTTGATGAGCACAGATATTTGTTCCCGGATCATGGGTGTTTTCTATGTAGGTAATGTAGGTATTTCAGTATTTGTATATTATATAATATCGATCACATACGCGCCAATAGAATTCCAACTTTAGCGTTTTGATTTAAGGTTCAAATTAGATTGCATTTTCGGGAAAAAAAGACGTCAATTTTTTTTTGGAAAACCTTGTAATAGATCGCTGCGGTCTGGGAAAGGGTTATATCGGATCAAATCAAATAATATATCATCTCTGCTAATCGAGTATGATTCGTAGCTATTCATGGCTGGTATAAGTAGTTAACTAGGTAAGTAAATACATTACGAGACATTCTTTTGTAAATGATCGTCAAGTCCGACAGAAGACAGAAAGAAACAAATACAGAAACACAAATAAGAAAAAAAGCGGCCAAGTGCGAGTCGGACTCGCCCATGAAGGGTTCCGTACCATTTATGACGTATTAAAAAAACTACTTACTAGATCTGGTTCAAACCAATTTTAGTTGGAAGTTTGCATGGTAATGTATATCATATATTTTTTTTAGATTTTTCATTCCGTTATTTTAGAAGTTACAGGGGGGGGGGGGGGGGGGGGGGGACACACTTTTTTTCTCTTTGGAAGTGTCTCTCGCGCAAACTATTCAGTTTAGAAAAAAATGATATTAGAAACCTAAATATCATTTTTGAAGACCTATCCTTAGATACCCCACACGTATGGGTTTGATGAAAAAAAATTTTTTTTTTTAATTTTTATGACGTATTAAAAAAAAACTACTTACTAGATCTCGTTCGAACCAATTTTCGGTGGAAGTTTGCATGGCAATGTATATCATATATTTTTTTTTGATTTTTCATTCTGTTATTTTAGAAGTTACGGGGGGGGGGGACACACTTTTTACCACTTTGGAAGTGTCTCTCGCGCAAACTATTCAGTTTAAAAAAAAATGATATTAGAAACCTCAATATCATTTTTAAAGACCTATCCATAGATACCCCACACGTATGGGTTTGATGAAAAAAGATTTTTTGAGTTTCAGTTCTAAGTATGGGGAACCCCCAAAATTTATTGTTTTTTTTCTATTTTTGTGTAAACATCATAATGCGGTTCATAGAATACATCTACTTACCAAGTTTGAACAGAATAGCTTTTATAGTTTCGGAAAAAAGTGGCTGTGACAGAATCGGACAGACAGACGGACATGACGAATCTATAAGGGTTCCGTTTTTTGCCATTTGGCTACGGAACCCTAAAAAAGGGTGCCTTGAAGATTAAACAGAGAGCAAATTCAATTTGGCTGCGAGGCTGAGACAAAATGACCGGGAATAGGAATTAGATATGTACTGTATTTTTCCTTCTAATACCTATACTCTCACTGCTTGGGTAAAAAGAGTGATGTGCCACAAGAACAAACTTTATTGCACTTCGTGCCTTAAAGTCCCTGACTAAGCTCACAATTCTAAATTAGAATCATGCGCTACGCTTATGACTCAAAATCAAAATTCACAGCAAAGACTAATTTTGCTCTATCGGTACTACCTGCCGGTACTACTAGGGCTTATTATTATATTCGTTCGTTAATTCGTCTATTCACCTCTCTATCACTCGAAATAGGCAGAGTGATTGATAGAGAGGCAGATAATTTTCGCGGTAGACTTTCTGTTTTAATTGAATTGCCCTGGCAGGTTTCATTATGTTAATCTGAATGGGATAGATAAATTAGGTACCTATAGCGGCTATAGCGATCTATAGGTCATTCACGAAAATTCGTTCATTGACTCGTATGGTCATGTTATTAAGGGACTCCCCGCAATTTTCATCTTTGACTAGTTTTGAGTCGTTACTCCTACATTTGCACTATAGGTAAAATTATATTATAAGACAAGCGGCTATCGATTCTTCAATCTTTTATCTCCATTCTGGTCTGTCGGATTTTGAAAAAAATTAACACTTATTTTTCTATATATATTTTTACAATGTCTGAGAAAACACTTTTTTCGCTACTAGATTGCTGTGAAGGATTTTACATGTACGACATCTACACTTTTGGGTTCGTCTTTGACGTCTCTAAAAACTGTCCAGAGATTTTAATTTTAAACTAATTAACTCAAAAGCTATGGCCAGTAAACCAGTTTTTTTGGCCTAAAATTGGTCAACTTTGATGCCAAATATCTCGAAGACAGTGAACTTTGAAGTAAATATGGTATACTATAATGCTTACAGCCGTTGCTGTTAATATGATAAGCTACAAAAAAACATTAGAAAACTAAGGGATTTAGGTTAAGGGAGTTAGGGTCCCCCTTAAAGGTTGAGAATTGATTTAAAATTGCGCGTCATCGCGGATGACACGAACTATACCTACTTTACTTCTGTAGGTAAACGTGACTGTATAATTGATAATTAACTTAAATCCGAATAAAAACGATTATCTACGGGCACCACTTGTAGTGCATTAAGATTGAAGATGGCACGTTTATGACGATCTTTCTAATTTAGTCATCCCAACTCTCCTTTCGTGTTTGGGAAATATTTTTCTAAATAATGAAGGAAATATGTTTTGTCCTACTCGTCACTTTTCACTACGTTGCGGCTTTGTTTCAATACGGTAGGGTAGTAAGAATTTACTTATAATATGATATCTACCTACATAATATATAAAACAACATACAGTAAGGTCCCGTTTAATTTTAAATTTATTTTATTTCAGGAGAACATAAAAAGGGTGAAGTTATTTCATATAAATTGAAGAGTACAATACCGCCACTTGTACCTATCCACAGAATTAACATAACGGCAAGTTTTAATGTACTATTAGAAGTATTAGAACAAATTAAATTATTTTCAGAAAATATTTTAATTTGTTATTATTTCAAGTAGAAACACTACTATATAAATTATAAACTGAAATAAAATGTCATATACTAAGAAAAAGTAACCAAGGCCTCAAGTGTGTGTGTGTGTGTGTGTTTTTTTTTCTTAGTATAATGTCATTTTATTTCAGTTTAAGTATAAGTTTTAATGTATTATAAAATGTATAAAGTTACAGAAATAGACACACACGCATTCGTGTTTTCCAAATGTTCATATTGCATTTCATTCGCAAACGTACAAGTATATCATACGGGTATGATAAGTCAAATACCAATAAGTAGTACTTTTTTCCGAGTGACATAAAGAGACACGGAGTGACCTCAATGGGAGTAGGATAGAGATGGCAAGTGGGCGTTCCAGTAGATCAAACACTCAGTAGCAGCCGACTCACTTTATGAAAAAAATGAAAAATGTTTTATTTGTTAATAATACAGGGTTCAATTGTAAAAACACTATGCACTAAACACCTCCAAACCAAAACATCTTATCGGAGTACTTCGCACTAGTTCTATTTGTCTCATCTGTGTTAAAGTTCTTGATTTTCTGTAATACTTATCATGAGAGTCCATTTATAATTTCATTTTAATTTTTCTATTTTTTCAGCACGGTAGAGATGACGTAGAAGAACACTACACGTACCTCAACGTGCAGACCCTGACACAGTCACCATCCAATCCAAACATTATTTTCGATTCAGAAAACAACATGTTAACATTCTTTATCAGGTATCCGCTACAAACAATATCGTTCGGAGTCACCGGTTACTCGATGCCGTTGAGAGGTTACACTGGGTCGGTGGATGATGAAAGTACTACTCCAGATATTTCTGATGACCTAACTTTAGCCACCGATCTACCAGAAGCCAGAAGCTAATTATACCTATGTTCTACCTAGCTTTTAATGAAGAAGTATGAAGTAAAATACTAACATTTATGATATGTTTTCCATATGATATCCTACAGGATACCCTATCCCATCGTGTAGGGTACACCTATTTTTTTATTTTATTTGTGAAGCTTTATAAATCATTTCAATGAAAACTATAGTGAACATGATCGGTTCAGCCGTCTTTGAGTTAATGCAAAAAGTCTTCTCTTCTTAGTAAAAATAAGTACAAAGCCCTGTCAAGGTACTCCCTTATTTATTTATCTTACATGGAGAACCAACAGCTATAACTATGCTAATAAATAACAACATAAATAGTGACAGAGCTAATTATAGTTGTAATGTACATGATACTTATTAATAGCCCCCGCTTAGCCTACCGATTTGATCGTACTTACTCTTGGCAATTGTACTTGGTGTGCTCAGAAATAGGAATACGTCAGTGATTAATTTACAGCACGTTCAGTGGAAAACAAGGCAATCATACTGCCCGCCTAAAGGTAAACAGTCACCATAGCCTATGCACGCCTACAGTTCTTTAAAGATCCTACACTCCTTTTTGAAAAACCTCATAACTAAATAAAAAAGCAGTGGACGTCTTCTCAATTCCCCCTCAGGGGATTGGGGATGCTGTTCGGGGCGTTGGCCCCCTGCAGCGGTATCAAACCGCCAGCCATGAATATGGCTGGGTCGTCGGGGTGGGGCCTCGGGTGAGGCCCCAGTGGTCGTGTCCGGGTCTTCTCACACCGGCGAGATCAAGCCAGCCAGGTGGGACCCCGTTGGGGGAGGCCCAGCCAGCGATCGTCAACCGGTGTCAGGGTGGTGTCAGTCTGTGGTGTGGTCAGTCCGGTGTGGCAGGGGTTGCAGGCGCGAGCTCGCGCGGCAGACCCCTGTGGTCGGGCGGGCGCGCGTGGTACGGCGCTATGCCACGGAGGTGGCTCCAGCGCGACTGGTCCGCGCGCTCGAACATCCGACCCGCCAGGCGAGCTACGAAATCACGTAGCGGTTCTGCTCTCAGGTCCCGGGCTATAACGTCGTTCCTCACATAGCGAGGGGCTTCGACGATGGTGCGTAGAGAGAGCGACTGCTGAGCGTCCAGTCGCTTCCTGTTGCACTCTCCCACTAGCGCGTACCACGCGGGGGCTGCATATGTTAGGCGTGTTCGGACGTAAGTCTTGTACACGCCTAGCTTCACGCGTAGCGATAGCCGGGACTTCAGAACCGGGGCAAGTAAGATGCGAGCGGCACGCGTCTGGGCGATCACGTTCTTGACGTGAGGGGCCATGGTGAGGTGGCGGTCTATGGTCACCCCCAGGTATTTCACCATCGGGGACCACTCGATGGCCTGCCCCAGGAGTGTGAGACGCGGCGGCATCAGCACCTTACGGGATATAGCAATCGCCTGGGTCTTCGACACGTTGACTGATAGTCTCCACTTCTTCAGCCATGGAGGGAGAGCCTCTAGGGCGCACTGGGCTTTGTGCGCTGCGTGTGATAGGCGGATGGATGACGTGATGTAGGCAGCGTCGTCGGCATATAGCGCGAGCGTAACGCCCTCGCTGACCGGGATGTCATCGGTGTAGCGCCCATAACACACGGGCGAGAGGCAGCTCCCTTGGGGCACTCCGGCAAGGATGGTGCGGTCGGATGATACGGCGTCTTCTACCGCCACGTGGAAGCGGCGGTCTTCCAGGAAGGTGGCCACAGTCTTGACTACTCGACGCGGAGTAGTAGACGTGGACAGCTTGTAGAGGAGGCCGGGGTGCCATACGCGATCGAACGCCTTCTCCATGTCCAGAAGAACAGCGACCGTGTGCTCCCTCTTGTTGTAAGCTGCTGCAGCGAGGTGCAGCACGCGGGCAAGCTGGAGCGTCGTCGAGTGTTCCGGGCGGAAGCCGAACTGTTCGTCGCGTGGCTGAATGTGGGGCGTCAGGTGAGGCAGAAGCAGCTTCTCGAAAACTTTCGAGATAGTAGGCAGCAGCGTGATGGGTCGATAGCTCTCAGGACGAAGAATATTCTTCCCAGGCTTGGGAATCATGATGACGCGACCCTGCTTCCAGGGGCGCGGGAAGTGGCCGGTCCGCAGGACTCCGGTGAAGAGCCGCGCCAACGTCGCGATGGCTCGCGGGGGCAGGTGGCGCAGCGCCTCGTTCGGTATGCGGTCGGGGCCGGGTGCCTTCTTCAGCGGGGTGCGTCTTATCATCCTCTGGACTTGGCCCGGTGTGAGGATGATGGGATCTTCGTCTGGAGCTATGGGCGTGGCGAAGTAGTCCGCCAGGTGCTGCTTTACAGCTGCTTCGTGCTCGGTGTCGTCGGACGGATTCGGTCTGAACTGCGTCTCCAGGTGGTCAGCGAAAATCTCCGCTCGATCTTCTGCGCGGTAACGTGGGGTACCGTCACTGGCGAAAAGAGGGCGGATGGGTGCTGGTCTTCCTGTTACTCTGCGGCACAGACGATGGATGTCGTTCCAGTCCTCACCAGCTGACTCGATGTACTCGAGCCAAGAGTCCTCGGTGTAAGCCGCGAGGCTTTGCGAGATCTTCTCGGCGAGAGAGTTCAGCTGGGACTTCATGGTGGGACATCGTGTGCGCTGGAATTGTCGACGCAGTTTCCTCTTCCTCTCGATGAGGGTCAGGATAAAGGCGGGGATGCTTTGCTTACGGCGCGACTGACTGGCGCCGGTCTCGGCGGAAGAGTCTGTCAGGGCGGCAGTGGCGCATGAGGCGAACTCCTCAGCGAGTCGGTCGACTTCCTCCGTTGTAGTCACGGGGAAGGATGGAGTGTGTTCGCTCATGTAGGTCGCAAAACGATCCCAATCCTGTCGTCGGCGAGGTGAGGGCGGAGCCGTCCGAGTCGGCGTCAAGTCCAGTGTTGCCAAGACGGGCTGGTGGTCAGAAAGGAGATGGTCATCCAGGACGTCCTGCGCGGGCCAGGAAGTCAGGCCGCGTACTACCATAAGGTCGATGACGTCCGGTGTGTGGGCTGCCGTGTACGGGAAGTGCGTAGGGACCTCTGGTCCTAGCACCTCGTATCCTTGGGCTTCTGCATCGGCAAGGAGTCGCTGCCCATCTGGGCAGGTCTTCATGGAGTTCCATGCAGTGTGTTTGCAGTTGAAGTCACCGGCTACAATCGAGGGCAGCGGCGAGTCCAGCAGGTCGTGGACATCAGCCACTGCAAGGCGAGAGCTGGGTGGCTTGTAGAACGCAAACACACGCAGAGGGTGGCGGTCGACGCAGATTTCCACGCCTAGGGCGTATGGCGACCGGAGAGTTGTCGGCACTGGCAGCGGCTGGTGGATGACCTGACGCTTCACAAGGACGGCCAGTCCCCGATAGGCGCGTCCGAGTGAAGATGTTTCCTCCTTTCTGTAGGCGACGTAGCCTGGTATTTTAAGGTGGTCGCCCGCCTTAAGATGGGTTTCCGAGATCAGGGCTACGTCGATCTTCTTCTCGGCCAGAAGATGTCGCAGCAGGGTGACTTTGGCTGCAGAGAGCCCGTCGGCATTCCAGTGTAGGATCCTCAGTTGGCTAGCGAACGCTATAGAGGTCTGCCAGCCTTCTGAGGATAATCGGAACAGGACTCTGTCCCGACTGGATGGCAACGAGGAGCTCCTGCAGGATCTCCACGAGCATGGTGATGGCCTCGGCTCGGCCATCGCTGGGTCCCGCTCCTGGCTTCGCCTTCTTCCCCTGGAGAGGGGCGGCCGTCGTGGGGAACGGGGCTGATGGGGGTCGCAGCTGCAACGCTGTAGCCGGGGCGGTCGTGGGTTGCTGCTGCTGCGGGGCAGAGGAGGGTTCCGGGCCCGTCTTGGTCTTCTTCCCTCCACGTTTGCGTCTTCTTGTGGGCGGGCGTCTCCCGTCGTTGGCGTTCGCCATGAGGGAGTTCGCGGCGTTGCCCGTGTCAACGGCTGGCTGCGAGGTGGTTGGCAGTGCTGCACCAGTGCGCGCTGCGACTCCGGCCTTCTTGTTGCGCGCCTCCCGCTTGTAGACCGGGCACTGCGCGCTGTTAGCGGGGTGCGCACCGTTGCAGTTGGTGCACGTCGCTGGCTCCTCGCGTGGGCGTGGGCATTCGTTTGCGGGGTGAGGCTCGCCGCAACGAACGCAGGCGAGAGGGCGGTGGCAGTTCACCGACGAGTGCCGAAAACCCTGGCACCTGTGGCACTGCGCGGGGCCCTTTCGTCCTCGCCAGGCTTCGACCTTTACTCCTGGCATACCCAGGAGCTCGGTGAGGGCGTAGATCCCCGGCGTCGTGTCCGCGGTGCGCTGCAGTTGGGCGTGGAATATGCATCCAGGCCGGCCGCTGCGCGCGCGGATTTGGCGGACGAATTCGGGTAAGAAGCCCTTCTCCCTCAGGTCTTCTTCTATTTCTGCCGGGTCGGTGTTCGCCGGCAGGCCGCGGATGGCGATCTTGAGGCTGCGTTCTGCTGGGAGACCGTAGCAGAACCAGTGTAGCCCCGTGGTCTGAAGGTACTGCTGGATCGCCCGGTACTCATCCTCGTCCCTCGGGGTGAAGATAATGCCTTTCCCCAGGGGGCGTGCGTTGACCTGGTGGCCCAGCACCTTCCGCAGCTCGCGGAAATGCATTGGCCAATCAGGCATCACCTCCACAATGAGGGGTGGGTATCGCTTCCCCTTCGCGGTAGGGGCGGCGGGGGGCGCTGGTCCGGCGGTGGATGAGGCGGGCGGAGTTGGTGACTTCGCCGGCGCCGGGTCCGTGTCCATGGGGGACAGGTCGAGCCGGGGAAGTGAGTGCGGCGGTGGCGTTGCGCCACCCTGCCGCTTCTGAGCAGGGCTGGCTACGGCGAATGGCGGCATGAGGTTTGTCGGCGGCGGGAAGCGCGACGGCGACAGGACGCGCACGGGCGTGGGCACCTGGGGAGGGCCCAGGGGCGCGGGTGTGGGCGCGCAGGGAGCGGGGGCACGTGGCAGTGGCGTTGGCACAGGCTTGGTCGCGGCGTTCCGGGGCGTGCCTGCGCGAGCAACGGGCGCAGCGGGCGCGGGCGCGGCGGGTGCGGCGGGCGCAGCGGGCGCGGGCGCGGCGGGCGCAGCGGGCGCGGGCGCGGCGGGCGCGGAAGGCCTTGGCGCGCGGGGCGCAGGCGCGGTCGCGGCGCGGGAGGCGCGGGGCTGGATGCGGCTGGCGGCTGCGGTCGCGGTCGACGGCGCCTTACTGGTCCTGGCTAGGGCCGGTTGAGGCGCTGGTGGCTTCTGGGGCTTCGGCGCACTCGGGGGGGTGCGGTGAGAGGGCGGCGGCGGTGATGCGGCCGTTTTCGCGAAGGTCGACTGAGGGGCGTCGGCCTTAAGAAAGGCAGACGCGTGCGCCCTCGATGGGCCGGGTTGTGGCACCTGCGGGGCGGGGCGTTGCAGGGGCTGGAGCTGCTCCAGCGCGTGAAGCGTCTGGGGGAGGAACTGGAACTCGCCAGCTCCCTCCGATGTCGGAGTCTTGGGGGCTCGGATGGCCTCTTGGCCGGCGGCGCGCAAAATGTCCATAGCGCGCTGCATCGCCGTGAGGTCCTCCGGGCGGCGTCTAGTCGGGGCGATCCGAGGCCGGGTGGCCTTGCGGACGGCGGGGTCGCTGGTCCGCGGGGTCGATGGCATGGTAGTGGTGACTGATGTCACTAGAGGTAGTGGGGCGGACACATACCCAGTGTGCGGGTAGTTGGAGAAACGCCGTTTTCCGAATTACCCCCACCTATGCTAACGCACCGGCGGGGGCGGGGGGCGGAGTTTGGGACTCCGGGAGGCGGGATTTTCCGGAGTACAGCCACTCGCGATCGCGGCTGCGTCACCCACTTCGCTCCGTTAGTCAAAGCCGGACCCGGTGGGACCCGCTTGTGGGAGGCCGGGCACGGCGGTGACACCACGGTGCTAGGTGGATGGTGCGGTAAGTAGTTGCGATCCGGGCGAGTCCGATATTTTAGGAAACTAGTTAGCAGGCTGCACGACTGTCCACCAATAAATAAAAAAGCCGCGGCAGCAAGCTTATTAAAGCCAGCCTCGTCAAGCATTCGTAATATTCCTTGCCCGTCGGGTCCTGGCAAGCAAGCTGATGGGCTAGAGGTAGTGGGGGGGGGGGGGGGATATTTTGTTCTCTAGGGGGTGGGGGAAGGGCAGATGATTTTTGAGATGGATTTTTTTCCATGGCATTTAAATGTCTGATTTAAAAAGCATTGAAACATTTTTCCTTATTTATTAAAGTCAGCAGCATCATCAAGCCCTCGTAATATTCAGCTTCTTAGAGGTATAGGGTTCAGGTAGCAGATGGTTGTGGCTGCACAGCTGGTAAGTCCAGATCATGGCGTTACCCGCGAACTTGCCTGTCGGGTCCTGGCGCACCACGTGCATGTAGTCATCGCCCAGAGTGAACTGTGAAGTATTGTGAAAATTCTCCGTGAAAATCCAAGTCACATATACATAGATTAGGGTTGCCACAAGCGTAGGAAGGGAAGTTGAAAATATTCGCTCGCATATTATGAAAGTAAGTATATTAATAAGTAAAAAAACAGTGTAGAGTGTTATGCAGTTACATAATGTACAGCCCAGTAGAGTGGGATAATCAAAGCCCATTCTTTGACAAAATTCTGGGATATGACGGGGACAATTTTACTTATTCAAGGAGACACCGGGACACCAAGCTTCAAACCAAGTCATATGTCATTGCCATGATTTTTTTTATTCGACGTCGTATCGGACAGTATGAAAACGGTCTAATGGTCAAAACCATATTAAAACCATGATCAAGAAATATTACTTACTAAAAGAAATACACGTAAACCTTGTGTACCTACCTGTACTTGCGGAGGAGCAGCCCAGTCGCATACTATAGTGGATGCCACGGCCACTGCTGGAGGATTCGTGCAGTATAGCTGAAAATTATCATTAGTTAGGTAATTCATTGTATATTTCGTTGGTTGGTTGTTGATTAACTTTGTAACAAGCAGAAACGTCTGCGAACGATGCTATAATTAAGCTTAGAATAAACTTAAAAGTAAAAAAAATACTGTCTTGTGAGACATGAACTCACGACGAAACCGAATCGCTATCCCATGGCTCTGCTAACTGAGCTACCAAGACAAAGACATCAAATAGGTGTAACCCAATACCAAAGACAGTAATTTTTTTCTACTTTTGAACTTGGTTGTTCATTAGTTCGGTCAACTAATCTGTGACAGAGCATAACAAATATTTTGTATGGAAATATCGTCAGTACAGTCACAACGATAGTAAATAATAGAAGGCTGCGAAACATCATCTTGCGATGCGCGCCTGTCACAGATTTTCATACAACATTACCAAAACCATTACCTAGCTAGGATGGCCAAATGACCTTCAACCCGATTTTGACAGCCCAGACAGTGCAAGTGTTATTTTAAACGTCAAACTTCTATGAAATTATGACGTTTACTTAACACTTGCACAGGCTGGGTTATCAAAGTCGCTGCCAACTTAGTTTGGCCCGATTCTAGGATAGTTTCTATCAATCATCATCATTATTCCACGCCGACGGAGTTACGGGCGGGAGATAGTATCGTTTATCGTAATTATAATATAGAAAAGTTAATCTTACGGGTTGATAAACTTCTTTGACGCCTGGATGAATATACGCCACGGGGTAGTCGAAACGGTAATGATACACGTAGTCCGTACCTGCCATTGGTATCAGACGAATAAAATAAGTTTTAGGCAGTAAGTACTTACGACAATAATTTAATTTTAGCTTTTTCCTACTTTGATTCACATACATTAAGAGCGAGGTGGGTTACACTGTACCGCTCATTGAAACTAGTTATAGGTATACAATCTGGGCGGCTACCGGGACAATCGTAATTCGTCAATTGCGGGCATTTTTCTCTGTCATTCTAATTACGTCTTAGTGAGAGAAAAAGAGAAAGATCCCCGCAATTTGCGAATTTCGGTTTTCGCGGTAGGCCCCCGGTTCTGGTTGACTCGATGAACTTTACTACGCGGTAGGTACTGTGTCTACAATCCTACGAAAAGCATAAGCCGCATCGTAATATTACCATACTTTTTGATTTCATTTTCTTTTTGAAATTGAATTAGCTGTATTTTCACGAAGCCTTTCGAGAGGAATATAGTAAAAATATTATTTCGTTCGCATTTGGGTACCTTCCGCTCCTCATTCACTGTAAATAAATACCCGGCAAAACACAGTGTAGCTATGAAAAGTATAGCACATTTTTTTTTTATAAGTAATATAAAATACTCTAATATTGAGCGGCCGAATATTTGAATATCAAAACAGGTCGAATATTCGAATTGCAAGCCCTAATTATAGAGCTAAATTTATTACGTATCATTGGTAAACGATTTAGTTTCGTATCAACATGCCACGTAGGAAAACAATAACTAATTATTAAATCTAAAATATTTACCTTAATAAAAACGTTAAGTACCTTTTGTCACATTAGTACAATGCGGCGGATTTGCAGTCTCCACATCTGCATAAACTGCTCCCGTTAGCAGAATTACTGATAATGACAACACAAACATGTTGATCACTTCACTGCGCCTGTACGTCTGCTGGGCTAAATCGGCAATTCTATGAAGGAGGGCAGGGGTCAACGCTATAATTACCTACCTACTTGGTTGTTTTCGCTGATATCAGTCAACTAATTATAGGTACTGTAGGCGGAAACTCACTTAAAATAAACAATTTTAGACTTTATAGGAACTTTTAGTACCTATTTAATGCATTGCACACAGAAAAAAAAGAAAACTTTCTTTCTCCTTTATCCTTAGGTACATCAATTAATAATTTACTTTTTAAACATCTTCTATAAGTATTTAAGCATTCTACCAAAAATACAACTACCTACCTACCTAAGTAAAAAAAATGAGATTAGAAAAGTAGAAAGAAAATAAATATTTTGGTCATCCAATGTATATTATAACTTTAAGCAGGTGGCAGGTAAGCTAAAGCGATGAAGGGATGGGCGTAGGTATAAAAAGTTTCAGTGCTTTTATTTTATTTCATTATATCTTCAGCATTTTCTGGAATTTCCTTCGAACGCATCTTTAGTAGTTCGATATCGTGCCACAAGTTAGCATGATACAAGGCTGCTGTCTCCACTTCCATTTCTGCAGCTTGAACTAAAATCGTACAAACAGAATGTGAGTAAATGTTGCTCTATGTCGTTATAATTTGCAAGTTAAACAATTACGACGATATGTAAGAAATAGTTACAATAACGGTATATATGCTTATTCCTATAGTAACAATATTTGATGCTGACTTCTAAGAAAAGATCTGAGAAAAATTACATTTTTTAAGAAAAGTTTGGAGTAGGTATTATATAATATATCCAAGAACTTATAGAAATATCAAGCTTACTTCGTAAGTTTTTTACAATCACGACACTTTTCTTCAAACGTGCTAAATCCGAATCAATCTCGTCTTGCAGAGTGTGATAAAAGTTTGGATTATTCACATCAATGTGTGACAGCTTACTTGTGCCCGACATTTATATGCGTTTTTTATTATGCTCTCCTAAATCAGTTTTATAATTTTACTAGGGATGTCTGGATTGAACGTTATTAAAGTTACTCTACGAACGGATACAAATACATCAAAACTACGGAGTGTAATAATATTATGGACGAAAAAGACTGAGAGTGGATAATATATTTTTTTTAATTTGTATTTTGGCGCGCTTTATCTACAAGAGCAAGTGCAAATCAAGTGGCCAGTTGTAAAGCGCCAATTACATCCACCCGATTTCTGGGCGGCTACCGGGAAAATCCAAATTCGGCAATTGCGGGCATTTTTCTCTGTCACTCTAATTACGTCTTAGTGAGAGTAAAAGAGAAAGATCCCCGCAATTTGCGAATTTCGGTTTTCGCGGTAGGCCCCCAGATATAGATCCTGATTTCGTTTCACGGAATATCAGCACGTTAACAATATTTTAAATGTAAAAAATACTTTACTCTAATTATTTGATATTATTGCATATGAACCATTTTTTACATTGCAAATATTGTAAACGATGTGCTGATATTTGGTGAAACGGAAACATATTTCTCGGGCCCGAAATCGAGTCTGATTTTAGGCCTGATAAAGTGTGAATGTAATTTGCACTTAAAGGCTCTTCTAGACGGGACAATCTAATTGTTAATTTGATCAGAAAAAAAATGCGTCTATCTCATATATCGTCCACAAGTCCATAGTGAAATCGGTGAGCAAATTGTCCATTAATTTCATTTTTGTGTCGATACCACCTGATTTAATTGACAATTTACTCCGATTGTGTGACATTGTCCCGCGTGGACGGGTCTTTAAAAAGATGACAACGCACGACCTGTCTTAGTTATATTTAAAAACGCTTTAAAACATATGTATCACTTATTAATAGAAAAATATACAGAATGATTACGTAACATAAAGATGCATGAGTAAGTCAAATTAATAAAATTACATTTTTGCAATCATCAGGAATATTGATTATTTGCAACTCAATAAATAAGTATCTTAAACAGATTATAATACGCCAAATAAAAAAGTCAAATGACTTCCTACTTCTATCTCTTTTTCTCTTGTAGTATTCATTTATATTTCCGTCATTTTAAACTTGAAAGGTCAAACTTTCTGATTTCGTCATATTATGTCACGCATTCTACCTATTCTTTTGTGCGAATCGCGAGTGATTCTAGTGACATCCATGAGAATCTCCATCATATTATTTGTATGCAGTTTCTCGCTAAATCACACATGATTTTCTATTGATACTAGTGTTAAATTACTTGCTAAATAGTTTTAAGTAGTGCCTCAAAATGATGAGTGACGACGATCGTGATATTGATATAGAAAGTGATGTAGGTGTTATTCCTCGACTGGCAGATTGTATCTAGTCCCGTTTGTTGTTACATTAGTAATTCCTTGCTTTCAGGCTGAAAATGACTCCGATTCTCGTACTCATAGGAATAGCAGCGGTGGAAGTGGATACTATTCCCAGGTATAATTAACGGTGCTTTTCTGCTGAGATACTTTTGGCGGGTTCATTTTCCGCTCACCAAAGCGATAATACCATGTGACTTCGTAGTACAGATTGCTTGAAATGAGTTGCATTGTGGAGCATGTTTATCAACAAACTTGTTTCTCTTTTATTTTTGGTTTTTAAAGACTATAACTATTATTTATGAATTGGTTGATATCTCATGCTTCAATGTAATGTACTCAGTCATTTACTCATCCTTAGCTTGTCATTGAATTTGTTAATAACATATGCACTAGTTTAAGGTAAATAGTGTTCAAGGGCCTTCAACATGTAACATAGAGAATACACAGCATATTTATTTATTTAATATTTATTTTGCAATACAAAAACCATAAATAGCAGATTTAAAGGTAGTTCATTCAAATTTAATTTATATGACTGCAGAGTGCAGACCACTGGTAGTCCTTGAAAAACTTGAAGTGCTGTGTAAATTTTAAAATATAAATAACCCATTTGACTTTATTTGTTATAAGTACATTTTTACTTGCAAATAGTTGATGATCTGTAAGAAAATATGGATAGAATATCTACTATTTATAGGGCAACGGTCTTAAAAAAGTCCATCCTATAACATCATCATTTTGTATTTTTTCTTGTTCAGAATGTTTAGTACTATAGATTGGCGATGGGGCTCGAATTGAGGATTAATTTCAGTCTTGCCTGTTCAATGGTTAACACTCTTACCTATAATCACTTTTCTCCATCAAATAATATATCATTATGTTAAATTCAATATCGAATTTCTTCATAACAGTTTGTGTAGTTTAGCAGCTGCTAGTTACAATAAAACATGTCAAATATGTATGTATTTTACTGGCGAACCCAGTTTTTCCCAGGCATGATGTTAGACACTTTTCCTGATCTATTTCACCAACTTGACAATAATAATTTCATGTACATTTCTGTGTCAATAAGTAACAATGGAACCTAGTATCAGTGATGGGCAAAAAGTAGTTGGATTACAGATTAACGATTATGATTACAAAATGTAGTTGTAACTACTAACTACAAATTTTTATCTCTTTATCTTACAATTACTAGGGAAAAGTAGTTGAGCCTTTGATTAACGATTACTAACTACATTTTGTAGTTAGTAATCGAATTAATAACTACATTTAGTAATTGTAATCTGTAATAAATTACTTTATGAGATTACAAATTACTTTTACTCAAGATTTTTTTTTCTATCTTTGTTTCTCAAATCAGGTTAAAAAAATTAACGAGTTTTAAATTGTTCTTAACATTTTAAGTTTGAGTTTTAAAAAAAAGTAATATTAGTTTTATAAGATTTTGTACAAAGGGACTTATTAAAAAATATGAACATTTTAGGGCAAAAACGAGTTTTTGTCAGGTGGTCAGTTCCATGAAGCAGCACCCAAGCATTTTTTTTTTTTAATTTTAGTGTCATGAGGTTAAGTAAATGTATGAAAAAAATTATAGAAAAAACATATTATTACTTTTGTTTATTGAGAGAGAGTACTTAAGTACAAAATTTGCTCATCTTTGCCTATCAAGAAGTAATTGAGTAATTTGGATTATAAATTAATGTAATTTCGATTACAAATTACAAAATAATCTCAATTGCAAGTAATTGTAACTACATGTAATCAACTACAAATAATTCAATGACATGTAAAAATGTAGTAAAAATTATATAAGTAATTGATTACACCCAACACTGCCTAGTATCATTGTTTACTTGGTGAAAGGTGGCAATGGACTACATACATAAAATATATTTTTTGTTTGCTCAAAAACATGAACAATGTCTAACAACATGAAATTAATGCAAAAATGTGAAATCTTAGAGAAAGTGGTACCATTAAAAAAAAAAGAATCAGTGATTGCAATAGGTCGCAGGTTCAAACCCCTGCTTGTACCAATGAGTTTTTTGGAACTTATATATGAAATATCATTTGATACTTACCAGTCACTTTACGGTGAAGGAAAACATCGTGAGAAATTGGACTAATCCCAATAAGGCCTAGTTTAGTTTAGGTTGGAAGGTCAGAAGGTAGGCACTTTGTAAAAGTTGCCTGGAGTATTCTACTGCTATACTCCAGGCTCCCATGAGCTGTGGCAAAATACTAGGACAACCCGAGGATGATGATTGCAATATGCCCTTTGCCCAATTAATTCCCATAATCACCTTCAAAACTATTTGTTTACAGGCGGAAAAGCGAGCACACCACAATGCACTAGAGCGGAAAAGAAGAGACCACATTAAGGATAGTTTTACATCATTAAGAGATTCTGTGCCTGCGTTGCAGGGTGAGAAAGTGGTATGTAAGGTAACCTATTTTGTACTCCATTTCATCCAATAACACAGACATCATTTAAACTCACACTAGGTACTATTTTTTATACCACATTGAGCACATAGCTTCAGAATATTATATAATACATAACAACATTTATAAATACAACAGCCAATACCTGGGTAAACATTGCATTATAATAATCTTAAATAAATAATTACTACAATACAATAGAGATGGTTAAAAATACATTAAATCTAGAGATGTAAAATGTCTCCAATGTCAGAGTACTATTCAAAATGTCAAAATAAAATTTGTAGTATATAAATAAATCGCGTCTAGACTGTTAAGCTAGCAGTCTCATAAACTAATGCTACAGAATACATAACTAGTATGTACCCAACAAGTCAAGTATATTATACAATATTACAGACACATATGGTCTCCATGGTTAATACATTATGTTTGGAGATGTATAAGGTCCCCACGGTCTGAGAAAGATAATAATACACAATAATAATAACATTAATAAGATTTGGAGGTGTGAAGGCTCTCCAAGTGTCAAAGAATAGAAAAATAAAAAAGTATGAAATACTTGTTTCACGTCAAGAGACTTAAGCTAACAATCTTAAAACTAATTCTACTGAATACATAACTACTATGTATCTAATGAGTCAATGTCATCATCAAAATAACTAAACATACATAAGGTTATACATAAGGTTGAATAGCTAGAAACAAAGCGCCCTATGCCTCTTCATTACAAATCAAATAAATCATAAAGAGAATAACATTTTCGATGTTCTGGGACTTAATTGTATTTTTCAGTCATTTACTTTACAAATAAGCAATAAAAATGGCTTATTTTATATGTTGAAAATTTGGTTTACTTGCTATAAAAGTATCATTATTAAATTTACTTTTTTCTGTAGGCAAGCAGAGCGCAGATTTTGAAAAAAGCCGCAGAATACATCATGTTTATGAGGCGGAAAAATAACTCCCACCAGCAAGATATTGACGACTTGCGGAGACAAAATAATCTACTGGAATCACAGAGTAAGTAATGTCTCATCTCGTTTTAAAGTTTACCGAGGTGCTTGCGATGCTGCAAAGTGATATGAAAAACTTGCACCCAATTGCATCTTTGTAACTGTCATCATCCAACCCAGGGGGAGTGTTTGGGATAGTACGGCTTCCTCACGATGTTTTCCTTCACTTCCCGCGATTAAAATGTGGCGTTTTTGACATAAACTCACCAGCGGCTGTAGCACGGTCGCATTTTTTATCACTTGACACTATGCCCGTCACTTTCGCACTTACATATTTGTTAGAACGTGACAGGCATAGTGACATGATAAAAATGCGACCGTGCTACAGCCGCTGGTCTCAAAATTGACTTCTATGCAGTGGGCAATAACAACTGTAAGTAGTTACCTATAATGCCAAATACGAGTAAGGTAGGCGTTGAGTGCTTGTTGCTACTGTTGCGCCGTCGGAAAGATTGATTAGTATATCCATGAAATATTGCAACTTTCTAATACTAACGATCACTGACTTAAGCCGCCGACGGACATGGCGGAACCATAACGGATCCTAGTTGACTACGGAGCTCGGAGACCTAAAAACAATGAGTTTTACTTGACAAAATTTAAAAGTCGATAATTACCGGATTCTATTCCCCTATGTCGGTAATTTACCGGTTTTTAAAATCGACCGGTAATTGCATTCCCTAATCTGTATTACCTACTTGATATGACCACGTAGGTACATGTCATTTTTAAACTTAAGGCATTGTCAATAAAGGTGACAGCACGGTATATCACCATTTATTAGGCGGGTCGGGTCCACACAGAGCGAGCGAGCGAGCACGTACGTGCAAGGCAATTTCCTCACGCGGCCGAGGCACGTCTACACTGGCCGGTTTGTGCGTGAGGAAAATGCCTCGCGCGTATGCTCGCTCCGTGTGGACCCGGCAATTGAGCATTAACCCATTCAGCGCTAATCACGACACGCTGTCGTTTTGCCTCTACGAAGCATTTCCTCTACATACTGAGAAACCTAACATCGGCAACGACGTAGCGCTACGACCGCAACTCAGCGGTGAATGTGTTAACAGTACTGGGATTTTCATCTTACTAAGTTAGTGTGAAACCTGAGAAACACTTTAAAATAACCATTTATTTATTTACTTTGCAGTTAGAGCTCTAGAAAAAGCGAGAGCAACAGGCAACTACATGGATGCACACGAGCTAGGCCTCGGGATCAAGTCCGAAGGCAGCTCCCATGACACAGACAGCTCGGACGGAGAAGGCACGACACGACGGGTGAAGAAACTAAAGATTAACGGTGTTAATGTTTCATAAAACTTCATTTGGACAGTGAGTGTGTAATGTAAATTGAACTTAATGCTCTAAGTTTTAAAGATTAACTGTGTTTGTAATATTTAGGCATTCACTACTTAATTGAGAGTATGAAAACTAATTGTACAAACATTTTTCTGTTTAAAAAGTTCAAATCTTGAAACAGCACAACAAATTATTATGATTTTTACTATATGGAATAGTTTGATTTGCAGTAGAAAATAAATAAATACAGACAATTTTTTGTAAGTCACCAGCACCATCTGCGCTCATAATTTCTTTTTTAACACAATTTCAAACAAAACTAACATTTAATGTAACATTTCTACATCCATCAATATACAAATATATAAATGATTAACTTTAAAACTTAAAGCAATAAAACTTAAATGTTAATCTGTATACATTTTTGATGGCTAAAACCTTACAAGCCTTCTGCACGGGCGGGACCTTGACAGCGTCTATGATAGCACATTGGAGGTCAAACCAAAGAGATAGGCCGCGGAACGTTTGTTTGCATGTGTAGTTTACAGCAAACAGGTATTGATTGTAATATAGAGGTAAAGTCTAAGAAAAAAATGTGCCCATAAGTTTGACAGCTAAACCACTGTCTGGTCAATGAATTGTCAAACATCAATCTTTGACAACCAGAGTTACAGCTTCCGGTTCGAGCGCCATCTCGATTGCTTCGTGATTAATTCCTATTTGCTCATTAATATTGTTTAAGTATAATATCGATAGCTTATTATACAGTAAACAAATGTGGTAGTGTGCAGTGAATGGATAATTAATCTTGAAACGCATTTAACCACCATTTTGGAGTCAACGGCCGGTAGTCCAAGTGCTACTTGTAAAGTCCAGCTATCACTTCACAAGAGCTAATAAAATCACCGTACACTGTATTGTACTAGCGGTACAATTTTAGTCGTATTTAAAGCTTCTAATACCTTGATACTGGCGAAATAGTCCCACTGGACGGAAGCCATAATTTTAAAAGAATGAATGAAACCACAGTTACGGATTCCGACCGACATATATCTACGTCACCTGTCAAATTCCAAGCCCGATTTGTCTTAGACTATACACATCTTACACAGTCAATGGATCTTTGGTTTACGGCGTCTTTAACAAGCTGGCATAAGGTGGTACCGAAACAACTATATACAGTATGTAACATAACGAAAGGCAAAGAAAGAGACCAATAAGTGTTTAGGTCATACTGAGCAACTTTTACTATAGGACAAACCCTGAAATCCCGAAAAAAATTTGGCTGTATCATAGATTTTGCTGGTCTGATGTTGAAATTTCCTATGGGAGTCAATTTTTTTTCGCGATTTAACGAGACTCTTTCTTTGCCTTTCGTTCTATTACATATTGTATTTTAAGTTAGGCGGATACTTAAAACTGCGAACGCTACGAGTCATGGAAATCACTCGAATAACAACAAATAAAAGCGAAGTCGCTACCGCGAACCCGTTCGTTCGTCTATTTACCTCTCTGTCGCTCGAATATACAAAAGTGACAGAGGCACATGACGAAATTTCGATTTTAAATGCTCGCGGTACGCCCGAAAACTACGACTGTTTGCAGTTCTGGGTCTCTGCCTATATACTCATTATAAATTTGCGCCTGGCCGTTGAATATGCTGAAGTCGGACCAAACTAACTATCCATGGCATTTGCAAAAACAAAGTGTGTCATTGTCATTAAGAGGGTTAGGCCGCGGCCGCCTCTCCATACAAACGTAGTCCTTATTTTCCTCTCCAGATATTAACATTATAAAAAATATTTTGACACAATTTGTTGTATATCAACCAAAGCTGAATTAGTATAAGAATTAGGAGCATTTAAATTTTTGTTTGAAATCTGTTTTTCGCTCCTAATTTTTACACAGATAAAAAAGTCGAACATAGGGGCATAGCTATGGTTCATATACATCAAAACTAGCGACCCGCCCCGGCTCGCATGTGTTACACAACTTTAACAAATTATACACTTAAACCTTCCTCAATAATCAATCTTTTCTTAGGTGCCGCATGAAAATCCGTTCAGTGGTTTTCAAGTTTATCGCGAACATACATACACACATACACGCGGCCGGGGACTGTTTTACAAGGTGTAGTGATATGTAAAATCATTTTCCATAATGTCAATATCCAGAGAGGAATGCGGGGACTACGTTTGTATGGAGAAGCGGCCGAGGCCTATCGTCTTAATGGTCAAATTTCTTTGAAAATATGATGTTTTTAATGACGCCCTCACTTTGTTCTGTCCAAGTCGGCGCAACGTTAGTTTAAACCAAAGAGAATTTTAAATAGATGTGGATTGTTAAAGAAAATTTTGTACCTACAGTAATTTTACTGCCATCTTTCGACACATGGTCAAAAACTTTACAACGCTATTTGAATTTAATCCTTATTATTTCACTAATATGTGTTAAATTTGTTAAATATCAATAAATGGCGCCATCTTATCTGGCATAACCCAAAGGTTGTGGCGCCATTACTCAAAACGAAGCCGCCAAACCTTTGGCCTTTGATCTATTAGATGGCGCCACTTTTTGATATTTAACAAATTAAACACATATCAGCGAAGGGATATGGATCAAAGCCAAATGGCGTTCTAAAAGTTTTAATCATGTGTCGAAAGATGGCAGTAAATTTATTGTTGGTACAAAATTTTCATTGACAATCCACCTCTATTTCAAATTCTCTTTGCTTAAACGGTACACCATGAGCGTTGTTCTCTCTAGTTACTAAGCTAGGTTAACTCTAATTTGTTAAGTAATGAATATTCTAATTGAATTTTCTGCGAAACAGTTTGCGACTAATCGTTGAATGTTATATTTTTGTACATTTTGAATACATCGGAATTTTTAAGTTTGTGTGAACAGTTTCGTCATTAAAATTAGGTAGTCATTAACGTAAAATTAATTGTAATATGTCGGGGTACCTGGACGATAAACGGGCGTATTTTTATTTTGTTGTCAGTAAAAAAATAGATTCGACGTCGATGAGCTAAACATTTTTGTCGAATCTATAAGGTCAATGTGGATAAGACCGGCATATAAAATGTATTGCTGGGAAGATCGTCGTAGGGCAAGAACTGACGTATTTGTATACGTTCTTGGCTGACGCAATCAGAAAGGAAGAGCCTTTCTTTTTGCTCTACTGACCTTCTGTACGTTGACTGTGTACAAATTTCTGAAGTTTTGTGAATGATGAACATGATGATAGTGATATTCATATAATTAGTTCTTTCAATTTTGTCAAAAAGTAAAAAGAAAAGATCAAGGACCTGTAGTATGGCAAATCAATTTTGGCGGTACATTTGAAAAAAGTTATCTGGTTGGTTCAGTTGAACCTAAAATGTGACTGTTCTTAAATGAAATGATTGTAGATGGCGAAATTGGTTATTTGGAAGCCCTAAGAGCGACGAAAGAGCTTGTAGACGATCTTCTCCACACTGGCCTTCCTAAAAATGACATCAAGGTAAAAATATAGTCAGATAACAGATTAGTCGGATTTTAAGAATATTCACGTAATTTTATAGCTATTTGTAAGAAGTCTTCTTGGACACTTTTATGTTCATTTACGAATGAATGCTTTTATTTTTTACGATTTATGTTTATATTTTAATTGCACTGTGCAATATTTTTGTCAATATTTTAATGCGTATTTAGGTTTATCCAATTACTTTCAAATTTTGGAAGATTTACAGAATCTAAAGATTGTACCTACCGCACATAGCTATTTAGTGAATTCTTTTATATTGGCAACCTATTGAAAAGTTTATATAGTATTAATAATATTCAGATGGATATAGTTTTCCGTCACGTATACTAATTCACAATAGTTTATAGTTATCATGTTATCGGAAAAATACCTTCAAAATCCCTACTATATAATGTGCAAATTTTGCTTCTGATGTCCAATTTTTCCTCTTAAATATTTGTTTGCTATAATAACTTCAGAATTACAAACTTTTGGTATTGTTTTACATACTTAAGTACGATTCCCACGGAACGGGCGGAGTCGGAGCGCAATTTACATTTGTACGGCCGGTACGGTACTTATTTTTAGAATTGTTTTTTTTTTTTTAACACTAGCTTATAGCTATGCTATCGGGTTTCTCAATTCAAAATTTCGTGTTCCACGGGACACCCTTTACTTTGTGTCTATTAGACACATTTAAATAGCGCTCCAGCGCGGCCCGACTCCAGCCGGTCGGTGGGTATCGTACATTACTTACCATGATAAGGTAGTATTCAATATTTTTTGTATACTGATATTTAAGCAAGTTGTTTTTGTAATGATACTGTGAACGGAGAATGTGTGGAGGTCGAGGTCATGCGAGTATGTATTTTTTTAGCTTACTGTTTTTCAACTTGACGTTTTTATGTTTATTGAAATGATTTAATTTAATTTCGGCGCACCTTTCTCGCATCAAATAGAGTGCCAGCGAGATGGACTGAAATTAAAATAAAATTGGTATCGTATTTATGAAATCAGAATGTACCTCTTACTTGTTGTGTAAATACTAAGGAAATTCCAAAATTCACCCATAAGTCCATCATAATAGAGTCTATTTTCGGAATTACCCGACATTTTAAAGTGTTTGGACTTACCCGGATACCTTACATGTCCTATCATGTAGATAGTATAAACAGGGCCCCCTACGCTCGGTTTCAGACTAGCGTTTTATACGTGCGTATAAACTCGTTTTTTCAAGTGCGTGTATACGCGTATAAGCCAAGTGTAGAGAAATGTTGCGCGCGGGTAATGTCGAAACTATCGTATACGCGCAGAAACATGCTAATGTGAAACCGTATAGGGCAATGCAGTGTTGTTCACGCGGTGGGAAGGTACGCAATAACAAATATTACTTTGATATTTGTAAAACAGCAATGGATAGTCGTAGTGCAACTTTAAGTTTTGTTCTGGAAGACTAAATACCTAATTATAATATAGAGAATACTCTGTTAATATGCGTTTGTTTAATTTCGATCCAGAGGAAAAAACTGATTAGTGATAACCCTTTCTATTCCGTTCATTGGTTATTTTATACGGAGATAGGTGTATCGTCAGGTGACAAGCAAAACTCACTAATTACTAAAAAATCATTAAACAAAAATCAACCTTACTCTGTTAGTAATATGGTTCATTATGGCTATGAACTTGTGGTGGTAATTAGTGACTTGCTTGTCACCTGACAATATTATATCGTTACTTAAAAGCACGACGATATAAAAAATGAAAGGCGGGGATGGGTCATAACTCATAAAGAAACTCAATTTTTTAGGGTTCCTTACCCAAAGGGTCAAACGGGACCCTATTACTGAGACTCCGCTGTCCGTCCGTCCGTCTGTCACCAGGCTGTATCTCATGAACTGTGATAGTTAGCCAGTTGAAAATCTTAAGACCGCGTGGAGGTATCGAGCTATTAAAACCATATATAGTCAGGTCTACAGAAAAAAATTGTTTGGCAAAAATATTGGAAAAAATACAAATAATTTGGGTAAAAATCAATTTATTTGTATAAAATGTAAAATAATGTCATAAATGAGTTCATCATCCCTAATTTATAAAAAAAGCGCTGGTGGCCTAGCGGTAAGAGCGTGCGACTTGCAATCCGGAGGTCGCGGGTTCAAACCCCGGCTCGTACCAATGAGTTTTTCGGAACTTATGTACGAAATATCATTTGATATTTACCAGTCGCTTTTCGGTGAAGGAAAACATCGTGAGGAAACCGGACTAATCCTAACAAGGCCTAGTTTACCCTCTGGGTTGGAAGGTCAGATGGCAGTCGCTTTCGTAAAAACTAGTGCCTACGCCAAATCTTGGGATTAGTTGTCAAGCGGACCCCAGGCTCTCTTGAGCCGTGGCAAAATGCCGGGACAACGCGAGGAAAAAGAAGAAGATCCCTAATTTATAAGAAAATGACACCAAACTTGACCTGAGTGCCACAGATACATAGGTAGAAACAGCGCAAACTGGACCAACACCAGATCCGCTGTCCCCCTCCCTTTATAGGGAGTTGTCAAGAGTTAATCTCGTGGCTAGGGCATTAAATCAGCTTAGTATACTATCTAAGGAATAATAGTACCAAGCATAACCTGTCCGAGACAAAAGTGCGTAACTACCTACTCATTGCATCTCCTGCTATTCGACATTACACGAGAGTACGCTTCTATGGGAAGCTCAGAATTAATTAATTAATGAATACAGCATCTAGGTTCTAAGGCAATGGCCCTAATTCGAAAAAAATTACCTGGCCATTCAGCCAACTTAGTAAATATTCTTTTGCTTTTTTTTAGTAATGTTTCTACTGTTAAAGCAGTGATTTGAGTGACTTCGCACATTACGTGTAAAATTTGATGACTCGGTCGAAACCTAAGGGATTGAAAGTATTGAAACCCGCCTTATATACGTCCCTGGTTACTTATGTGATTTATGTCTTTACATTTCCGATACGTTGGGTCTATAACTATGAATTCTGAACATGATTTACGAGTAGGTACCTACTTATTTTTAAGTAACCGCTTTTCTAAGAATCATCGACAGACAAAGATTTCCGATTTAAGAAACTGATTCAAAATGTTTGGTGAGTTCGGGTGCAACGATGCCACAGAAAAATTGAAAAATATCCCTCTGTTCATCAGGGTTTAAAACACTAGACTCGCTGGGTTTTATTTAGGTCGCCTTTTTACAACCTCATGCAACATTTAACAGCGCATACCTGGGCGACCGAGCTTTGCTCGGTTATAACTATTTATTGTAATATGGTGGTGTATAGGTGATAATCTTAACTAATTTTTTTTACTAAATTAAACTTGTCTAAAACAATAAAAATTAAAAAATTATATATAAACTTGAACATATAAAAAAAAAAGTTTGTCACCGGGCGAGATTCGAACCCGTAACACTCGTTTAGCAGTCCGAGTCTTAACCCGCTGGACCAGACGGACAGTGGCCGGCAACACGAAATTAGCGACCATATTCTGCGTCGAAAGAAAAACGCATGAAAACTCGAAAACACGCATTTTCCCAAACATAAGACTAATCTAGATCGATTGTTTACCCCCAAAAACCCCCATATACCAAATTTCAGCAAAATCGTTAGAGCCGTTTCCGAGATCCCGGAAATATATATATACAAGAATTGCTCGTTTAAAGGTATAAGATTTACAAAAGGAAGAAAATAAATGCATTCGTAGCGGCTGATTTCTCCGTTATTTATTGATCCCAGTTTGTATTGTGTTAGCCGATTGGCCTGGATTCCCGTCCACGCTGCATTTTTGCTGTTCGCCATGCCGCTGTTTGGTCGGAATTTACCCGCTCTTGATATTTCCATATTGTAAATTTTCAATGAGTGCGCTGCTTTAGTATTCTTCAGATGAATCGAGATTCGAACGAGGTTAGCTTTCGGCGGTCGTGCGGTTTTTATATTTCTAAACTAAGGGAAGGTGTGTCATAAAGTATAATTATAAGCATTCCTGCCCATAATTATGAACATTGAGTTTTTTTTTACTGGTTAGCTCCTACGAGGTACAATATACTAAATGATGTTGGGTGAAATCACCAAAAGATGACCAGTTAAGCGACTACCCCAACTTTAGATTTTTAATACATATGTTGTAACATATTTTTAACAACTTTAATTTTTTAATATGATTCAGCATATAATCTAGATTAGAATTAATTATTCCAAATGCTCATATTGTAATTCAGTATTTTTTCTTATGGTCTGAAAGTGGCTCATTAGACTCATTACTTATGTAAGATGCTAGCTGGAAGTCATACTTTTCTGCCCTAGGTGTTTTACCTACAATCCATATATATATATATATATATATATATATATATATATATATATATATATATATGCTTTGCCCTAAGGTTGACTGGTAGAGAATGCCTCATGGCATTAAGTTCGCGTACATTAAATTTTTCTTTTGTGCAATAAAGTTTTAATGAAATAAATAAATCCAAGTAGGTACGTTTTAAACGTAAAAACGTAAAAAGCAATGAAATCTCGGTTTTAAATGTATTTGTCTAATTTCCATTCCGATACATATACCTACCTATCTCCCGATTCCATAAATAAATCCTTTTACTTAAAATGTTAATTTAAAGTACTATTTACTTACTTATTTTATAAGTTTATATGTAGCATGTTATTTTACTTTTCGTGTGTTCCAAATGAAAAATAGAGTGTTTAATTCTGGTGAAAAGCATCTATTCAAACACGGAGTGTAAAATACTTCTTCAGAAATGGGTGCCTTTAATCCCTTTGGGTTAACAATCTATTCTTGTTAGGTATAAGTAGGTAGTTTTTCTTACAACGCCTACCTGTACCTACCTATCTAGATAAAAATACCTAAGTAGATAGATACCTATTGCTGAGTTGTATCAACGGGTGGTTACAAACAAATGTATGTAATCCTTTATCAGTTAAAACACCACGAATAAACAAAGAGTGAAGGCATTTTTCGGGCGTATTAGGCATTGTAAATAGTAACTAACTAATAGTAAAGGTAGGTAACTAATAGGCAAATTATTTTTTCATTTGTTCATTTTGAATCTTATTTCAATTACCATAGGAGTTGTAATTAAATAACCGGTTAAAGTGACCGGGCCATTTTTTTGCAGGTAGTGGCATGCGCCGTTTTAGTTAACAATGGACAAAAGATAACCCGTTGAGGGCCAGCTACAAATCTAACAATTATACCTACTTTACCATGCATTGTCAACTGCAACTACAGCTGCTCTTATTACCTTAGTAAACATGCAATATTTATCTTGATAACGATTCCAACAGCAGGTTTTTTTGCAAATGGTGGTCCCGTACTTTGCCAAAGTCAGTTGCGATGTGTTTAATAGGTAGGTAGTGAGTTATTCGGGTGTTATACTTATAATTAAAACTCTATTTAAATTTATAGTAATATTAAAAATACATTTCATAACATCTGAATAAGTACCTGTTTTGTAGGTACGTCATAATAGTAATAACGCTTCGTACCTACAACTCTTTCGATCGTGTTTCCTTTTACCGTCGCCAGCCCAACTGGCTCTCCATCCGCCGCCGTAGATCCCTTCGAATACTTTGTACCCTATTATCAATCTCGTCTGAGCCTTTTGCTCCTGCATACTCGTATCTAACAATTAAGGTCCAGTTTGACACCCCTCGTCCCGGTTGTGAGCTGCGTACACCTCGTGTTCTCAAACTCAATTCCTGCTAACGGCACTGGCTTTATGTACAATACAAACCAAGTAGGCCCACCTACAGATAAGGTTTGTATACAGGTAAATTCTTACCGAAAGAAAATGGTCAATTTATTCTTTCACGTTTTATAGCAGATTGTTAACCAAGGGATAAAATAACGTCTTTCACCCGAGTTAAGGACTTTATTTGACAACAAACTAGTAACGTTTTTTTTAAACATTGCTAAGTATAAATTTATAGCATTTCTTGAAGGTACGTTCAATTAACCATTTAGGTAAACGTATCGTATTCGCCAGTCTTAAGGGACGTAGCTATGCAGTGGAATGAGATATTATTATCAATTGCTCCCTCTAACGCATAAATGCGTCCCTTGGACTGGCCTACGCTGGGCCATCGTGTAGAGTAGCCATCAAACATCATATCCGAGATCCCGCCCGAGCACGCACATCCGTCTCGCTCATGCTCACGCTCTCGCTCACTCAGTGAGTCTTGTTATATTCTTCGAGTTCATTAGTTTGGTAACTTAGAGATAAAGCGGAGTTAAAGCAGTAAGTAGGTACGTCTATTTTTTCGAGCTCAAATTTAGTTTTTAGGATTCCGTACCCAAAGGGTCAAACGGGACCCTATTACTGAGACTTCGCTGTTCGTTCGTCCGTCCGTCTGTCACCAGGCTGTATCTCATGAACCGTGATAGCTAGACAGTTGAAATTTTCACAGATGATGTATTTCTGTTGCCGCTATAACAAATACTAAAAACGGAATAAAATAAATATTTAAGGGGGGGCTCCCATACAACAAACCTAATTTTTTTGCCGTTTTATAAATAATGGTACGGAAGCCTTCGTGCGCGAGTCCGACTCGCACATGGCCAGTTTTTTGAGTTATGGCGGTAAAAAAGTACTACATAAGTAACCGTGAAGGGAACATCGATTAATATTAAATCGATGGAATTCAAGTTATGGAGGTTTTGGGCTTTGAAGGGAAGAAAAAAAAAATGCGCTTTTAACTTGAATGTTAACAAGTTGAGGATTCTAATAATTAGGTAGGTACTTTTTTCGGTACCTAGTACCTATTAATAAGCGTTATTACTATTATGACGTACCTGCACCAAAATAGGTACTTATTCAGAATTTTGTAACTACAAAAAATAATGAAATTAAAAATTGGTTATGAAATGTATTTTTAACATTATTATAAATTTTAATAGACCTTTAATTACCCGAATAACTAACAAGCTAAAGACATTGCAACTGACTTTGGCAAAGTACGGAACCACCCAAAAAAAAAACCTGCCGTTGGAATTGTTATCAAGATAAATATTACATGTTTTCTAAGGTATAGCTTATATATAGCTGCTTAATTAATAGCTGCTGTAGTTGCAGTTGACAATACAAGATAAAGTAGGTTACTTTACTATTAATTAGTTAAAATTTACAATGCCTAATACGCTCGAAAAATGCCTTCACTCTTTGTTTATTCATTTTTTTTATGATGATAGACGAGGCAAACGAGCAGATGGATCACCTGATGGTAAGCGATCACCGCCGCCCATGGACACCTGCAACACCAGAGGGTTTGTATTCGTGGTGTTTTCACTAAAGGATTACATAGGTACATTAGCCGCCAGTCATAAATCTTTTGTTTGTAACCACCCGTTGATACAATTCAACAATAGGTATCTACTTAGGTATTTATGTCTTGGTAGGTAGATACAGGTAGGCGTGCTAAGAAAAACTACCTACTTATACCCAGGGCCGGATCTAGGGTAGAGCGAGTGGAGCGGCCGCTCTAGGCGCCAAATGGTACTCGTAGGGGGGCGACAAAATGGTAAATGCGAAAAAAAATGTACGTGCCACGGGCGTGCAAATACACCCGAAATGGCGGAGCGGGAGTGATTTCAGCTAACAAAATCCATATAGACCATGGTGCAAGCTGAACCCACTTATAGGAGATAAGAATTGGGATACGACAATGGTTAGTTGTGTCAAATATCAACTAGAAAATTGCACCACGACGCCACCATGTACTACAATTGTACAACATGCATATGCAGATTCTAGCCCTCGACAAACCACATTGTCCTCGTTGCGAGGCCGAAGGCTGAGCTACAGGCAGATAAAATTAGGACACTACCCAAAGGCTAAGTGTCTATCCGACGGGGCAAAGACCTGAAATCATTCTGATTCTTAGGCTACGCAAAAAATAAAAGCCGAGTTCCTGATAAAGCCGAAGGCGCAGAGCGTCTCAGCGAGGCGCGATTTTGTATGAGCGAAATGAGTGCAAGCGTAATGATGATGTGCGAGTTTTGAAGCCCTAGGAAACCGAGGGGCGCGTACCGTGCCAAAATACCGAAATGCGAATTTCGAGGCTGAAGGATGAGTTGCTGCAGAGCCGTCTAATTCTTAGTCTTATAAAAATAAAAGGCCTGGCGGTCGAGTTCGGCGCCCCGTGAAGTAAGACCAGCAAGTTGCCCTTCCAAGCGAGGCAAAAAGACCGAGCAGCGTGAGAGCTGAAATCATATTGATTAAATTCCAAGCTCTGCTCTCCCTACTTTGGCCTTCGACCTTGCACGGGAACGGGAACCCGCCGAGGTTTGGAGGCGTTGGGATTTCGGACCTTGATCGTTTTTAAGTTTTCCAAAAAAGACAACACGCATACCGGGATCCCAAAAATTTTTGGTGTGAAATTTGATGCCTGTCACTTTTGTTTAAACCCCATTTAAAACCTAAAATCTGTTTTTGCAATCACATTATTTAGCCCTAAAAAGTTACCCTTCGTCAATTTCAGTAACTTTGGACTGCGTAGCACTCGTGTACATGGATCTACTGATGTCTATTTTATTGAAGTCCACTAAATAGTTTAGGCGCTAGAAGAAAAAATATTATTTAATATTCGGAGTCCTCTCGAGGCAGTTGGTTTAATTTTTCTGTAATAAAACAAGCGTAAAGAAGTTGTAAAGGGTAAGAGGAATCTACCGATATGTCATTTTAAAAAATCCGCCCAGTATCTTAAGCTACAGATTAAGATCATCACTACTTAATCATCACATTACATTTGATTACTGAATCATCAGTACTTAATCCCATAACCCTACTTTCTGGTTAAGTCGTACGTAGTGAAGTAAAATGTTAATATTGGGATAGATCACGTATAAATGTATAGTAGAAAGTGGAACTCATATTCCTCCGAGTTTTCTATTATGAGAATGTCCCCTGGAAGTGTATAAGCGCTTAATCTGGGTTCAACAAGTGATTTTTATAGCAAGATGTTTTTTTTCCGCAAAGATGTCTGGGACTATTTTGTGTAGAATTTAATAAGCTTGAATGTTGCCTTACACGATATTTTCGTGAAGAACGTAGATTTTGAGTAAAACGCGAATTTCTCTTCGATGGTACACATTTTCCATGATGGCTGCGATTCCTCGAGGTCCCCAAATGTCAAATAGTGTGGGCATGAAAAAGGGGCCTTTAGTTTATATACATACCAAATTTAATGACTGTACTACATTATATCCCGAGAATTTTGTTTATCTGGTATATTACAAACCCAAGTTATGAGGGTTCAAAATAAGACGAAGCGCTTCGAGAAAATATAGGTAGAGCCCTTGAGCTTCGCTGTGCTCGTCTTACCGTGTTCGCAGATGACTCTTATTTTAGAGTCATATTCAGCTAATTCTTGTGCTGTGAACGACCATGTAATAGGCGATTTAACATTTAAAATGCATGTTAGTTAGGTACCTAAATAATAAATATAAGACAATGAAAACAGTAAGACCGATTAAAACATTTATTTACAACAATATTTACAGTAGCTTATCACAGGAAAATCCGTGGTGTGTCCCAGGATTCAGGTACTGAGATGGCGACAACTGCTCTTCCGGTGAAGAAGGGCCGAAGCGACACAGCCAGGGTGACTGGTGCCAGTACGCCTCCTCTGTGTATGGCTGTACAGGATTGATATATCCAGACGGTTCAACCGTAGTATCTAGCTGATACTCGGGTGTGGGAACCTGTGGCCCGGCGAAGTGATAGGTGGAATAGTCGACAACGTAATCCTGTTGGTCAGAGGTGCTGCTCACTGGTGACTCCCTCGAAGCGGGGAAATTCTGATCCGACGTCGCCACGATCGGGAGCCAGGGATCCGTCGGCAAACAGCTATTGTCGAGCGAATGCTGTGTCTCTCCGCTGAAGCTCGTGTGGTCTTGTTTGAACGACGAGTTTGATGAAAAAGGACCGGCACGACACTGCTGGGATGCATGGTGATAGTAGATCTGCTTAGTATAAGGCGGCACAAGTTGAATGTGGTCAGAGGTCTCTATCTCACACTTAGGAGCGGGCATGTGCGGCCTTGCGAAAGGTGAATAGTTGACACCATGCTCCCGGTGGTCAAAGGCGCTGCTCTCCGGTGACGTCTGCAAATCCGCTGGCAGAAACTCTTGCTCCGACAAATGTTCTGGCACGGGGTGTTCATTTTCATGATCCAGCTTGATTACATAATCTAACGAAGGCTCCGGAATGGGAATATCCACCGGCGCCTCACGATCCTCCCGCTTCCTTTTGACCGGTCGAGACGTGTCCGTGAGTTCTCGAGTCGGGGATCCGGAGCTCTCGATCTCATCACATTCTGTAAGACGCTGCTCCAACGTCTCAACTGCAAAAAAAAAGATACGTTAAGGACATGTTACACAGTACTATATTACAACATTTCAAAAAAACGTCGGTAACTTACTCTGAACCATAAGATTCTTATTACACCGCCGCAACGAGTCTAAGTCACTGCTATGCTTGACCTGCGAAGCTCGTTGGAGCTCTGTGATTACTGTTGCCAGGAGTTCTGCATTTGAAATCTGCGAAATGGACAAACATTATGAGTTAATATACAACTGAAAGTACCTACTGTAAAAACAATAAGGGCATTTCATTTACAAAGCTAGACGAGAAACTTACGGAACCGGTGACGCCAACAGCCGCAGCCAAGTCTGCAAACGCACCCACCATCTCTTCCCTGCGTTCCCTCTCATACTGCGCGTTTCTAGCTCTGCGTTCATTCTGAAAAATACATAATTAATGTTATATAATCAAACGACTTGGGTCATCAATATATTTAATACACTACAACAAAGACTTAATTTGCTCACCTGAGACAAGGGCACTCTATTTTTGCCAGCGGGTCTACCCCTTTTGCGGAGCAAGTTCTGGTTTACTTTTTTCTCCATGATGATAATATTTGATTACAACAGGCACTGGACTGAGTCACGATTAATAGAATTATGTGCCAAAACCCTTTTGCCACTGATATTTATTATCTTAGGGATGCGCAAACGCTGATATACCCCCATCGGAGATAAGGGGCGTGGCTAGCAGCGATAACGCGATATCATTGGGCGAGGTGAGAGTGAAAGTTGCGCTAGTTATTATTGTTATTATCATGATCGAATTGTAATGCCTGCGAAATCTTCGGGCCAATGTAGATTTATATCCATATTTTATTGGCTTTATTGCATAGGAATAATACGAGAGAGCTTGTTTGGTCAATACATTGTTATTATGACGAAAAATATTTAGTTAATGTAACCCACTATGGCCACATTCAGAAATTTGTGAATCTTAATAAATAAAGTAAAATGGGTAATTTATAATAAAATAAAAAAACTGCGATCGGTAATATAATTCATTACCCTATTCAAGTATTATTTATTTAGTGATGCCTAATAATGAAATCTACTTGTAAGCATTTATGGTTAATAGCGCTTTTAAAATGTACATTACCATGTCTCGAAACACTTATTTCATTCCCATTTTATGGTTTATTATACCTGTGAAACTTTTGGGCCAATGAAGATTTATTGAACAAAGTGAGAATTACGGGATTAATTATTATATTGCAGTCTGGTCATTTGGTAGACTGGAATTCCTATGCATCGGAATGAACTCCACGCTGCCGATGACATTCGGTTGATCAGGAACTTCATAGACAGGCGGCTTCTGCTGGCTCATCGCAGGGCCTAAGGGCAATGCGGAAACTGCGGCACTGTGCAAAAAAAAGCCGGGGATAAGATTACACTATTCACACCTACCTTTTAAAACCTACGAATTGCTAAATATTTCATTATCTTTTGGCGACCGGTCTGTCCTAGTGGGTAATGACCCTGCCTTTGAAGTCGATAGTCCCGAGTTCAAATCCTGGTAAGGACATTTATTAATGTGATGAGCACAGATTATTGTTCCTGGGTCATGGGTGTTTTCTATGTATTTAAGTATTTATAAATATTTATATATTATATATATCGTTGTCTAAATACCCTCAACACAAGCCTTATTGAGCTTACTGTGGGACTTAGTCAATTTGTGTAATAATGTCCTATAATATTTATTTATTATCTATTTATTTATTTACCTTATTTTCTTATTTAAGTATCTATTATCGACACCTAATTGTGAAGTCGTAATGTTTGTAGGTATACTATTATTACTTAATTGGTTTCAAGCTTTTATCTTAAGAATGCGAAAACGCTGATGTAATAATATTAAATATCAACCCTGTCGAATAACATTACCATTAATGGCCATTACTATAGGTATTACATTATAGAATTATAATTCTTTTAATTCTTAACTTATAAATATTTTTTTTTTTATATTTCAGACTAAAGGTCTATACATGGTAAGTAAACATTAAAATCAAATCTTATTACTTATGCAATGTTGTTGTGCAAGTAGGTATGTAAGTACGTAATAAAATGTCAAAAACGCGTAGGTACCTAGGAAAGCAGGTAAGAGGCCCATTGTTTGTTATAGGTAAGTACCTATCTACCTATATGTATAACATACCTGTTAGCTAGATACTATTTTAACTTAGTCGGTGTTAAGGTATTATTATCTTTGGAATGCGCAAACGCTGAATACCGCCATGGAAGATAAGTATAGATTGGGCTTGAGTGGTGGGGGGATCTAACAGAACTGCATAGTCTTATGTATCTTTCAGTAGGAGTAGCAGAGAAAGCGTAATTATTGTTTGTCCTCATCACAGTATCGCATTTCTTAATTCCCCACCATAAATTTATTATGGTTTATGGTGGGTAACCAGGGTAAATAACCCGACCATACCCCCCGACATAGGTTGGTTTTGGAATGTTGTCAGGAATGTTTGTAATTTGGTCGCTTTGCGTATGTTCTGTCCCACAAGGGCGAACACGGTACAGATCACATCTATATAGGATCCTACCATCTATGGGCGAGGCCGAAGACATGAGTAGTACCTATATAAGTATTTTATATAATGAATAATGTTTTAAGCGATTGAACCCATTGCCTTTCCTAACAATGAATAAGTATGCAATCGCAGTAATAAAAATGCGCCTTGTGGGCCCCGCCAAAACGTAACAAGTATCTAAGCAGATGTTTATCATCTAATATGTATCTTATCTAGAGTCAAAAGTAGACAAGTCAGGCTATCAAAATCGCTGCCAATTTAACTTGGTCTGACTTTACCTAATTCTATGAGCGTCAATATGACTATTATTATTTAATAATAATATTATTATTATTATTATTTGAGCCTATACACGTCCCACTGTTAGGCACAGGCCTCCTATCATGCGCGAGAGGGCTCGGGCTATAGTCCCCACGCTAGCCCAATGCGGATTGAAGATTTCACATACACCTTTGAATTTCTTCGCAGATGTATGCAGGTTTACTCACGGTGTTTTCCTTCACCGAAAAGCTAGTGGTAAATATCAAATGATATTTCGTGCATAAGTACCGCAAAACTCATTGTTACGAGCCAGGATTTGAACCTGAGACCTTCGGATTAAAAGTCAGACGTCATATCCGCTCGGCCACTACCGCTATTATTACGTATACCAAAATATATGAGGAGTTTCGAATTGCCGAACTAAACATAAAATTGTAGTGATACATACTTATAAGTATCATACGACATGATATATACATAATTGTAATATAGAATTTGAAAGCACTGTTAACCTCTTGTTAATATTCAAATATTAACAAGTAGATGGTTCCATTATAAGGTGTCACTAAAAAAATAATAGTTGCACAAGGTAGTAGGTATCAATCTTAATGAATTATATTTCCGTCCATAGACGTTATAACTTATAACGAGGGAGGTAATAGGTATTGGTGACCTATCCACGTTTTTAAATCTCTATAAATCCTTTTTGATTAGGTAATTTCTCCATAAAAACGTACTCGACTGTTCTCCGTGGTTTTTGAAGCTGAAGCAATGATTTTTTCAACACAGATTATTATTAATAATATCTGCGTCAGACTTTTTTTAAATATTTTTGTTTCTTAATTTGATCATGATAATAACAATCCAAACATATTTTTGAAGTTTCGAATAACTTAACAAACCATAAAATTGGAATGATTTAAGTATTTTGCGACATGGTATTGTACATTTAAAAGCGCTTTTAACAATAAAATGCTTACAAGTAGATGATTTCGTTATTAGGTGTCACTAAATAAATGATAGTTGAACAGGGTAGTGAGTTATATTACCGTTCGTGGTTTTTGTAATAAATTAGGTACCCTACTCATTTTATTTTATTAGAATTCACAAGTAGCCGAATGTGGCCATAGTGTGTTACAGTAGGTACGAGTCGCTAAATTTTTTTCGACATAATAAAAATGTATTGTTACTGGACCAAACAAAAGCTCCCTCCTATTATTCATATGCAATAAAGCCAATAAAATAATGGATATAAATCTATATTGCCCCAAAAGTTTCGCAGGCATTACAATTCTATCATGATAATAACAATAATAACTAGTGCAACTTTCACTCTTATCTCGCCCAATAGTATGGCGTTATCGCTGCTAGCCACGCCCCTTATCTTCGGTGGAGGTAATCTGCGTTTGCGCATCCTTAAGATAATAAATACCAACGGCAAAATGTAGCCGACAAAACCTCGCGTAATTTGTGCACAAGCAGCATAAGCCCTTATCTTCACTCGTTCCCAAGCCTATGGACGAAAAAATGCTTTAGGTACATGGTACCTTGTGCAACTTTTTTTTCATTTAGTTACGCCTTATATTGGAACCTACTTGATAGCGCTAAGGTTAACAGCGCATATCTTGGAATACGTAATAATAGTGGAATTGACGCTCATAGAATTGATATTTCGATAAGATATTAGATAATGGACACCTTCTCTAGGGTTCCTACCCATACTATAATATATAGTATCGAGCTATATTTTAGTCAATTATACTATATGTTATACAAAAACAATATAGTACGATCAATACTATATTTTCATCACTAAAGAAAGGGATAGGTAAACAAATGTCACCGATATCACATCGTAGAGTCAGACCAAGATAAGTTGGCAGAGATTTTGATGGCCCAGACTTACAAGTTTTAAACGTCGCCATTCGTCTCAAGTCGGTGTTCTGTTATTATTCCATTTTCCCAGTAATTACTATATTGTTTTCCAATATTTTGACAAAAATACTATTTTTACTCAGATACTGTTTATACTTTCGCGTGGCCCGTAAAGCACATTATTATTACTGCGATTACATATTTATTGTTACCAAAGACAATTTATTAAATACCTATAAAACATTATTCATTATAAACAATGTTTATATACTACTTGTCGCATATTTATTTATATCATTCCAATTTTATTATTTGTTAGATAATTCAAAACTCCTAAAATAATATTCCACACGTAATAATATTAGCAAGTATCTGGTAAAGTACACTCAGATGCTTTTTACATCTCGGCGACGCCAATAAAGAGGATTACTATTGCTGCCATTTTTTTAATTATTTTTATATTATAAGTAAGTGCCTTATTGCATGCAAAAAATCAATCTTTAAATAGATGACAATGAAAACAGTAATGAGACTGACTAAAACATTTATTTATAACAATATTTACAATATTACCATTGAATGTCGCTAAAAGTAGGTATTATTATTTACCAAACTTAGTTTGATAAAAAATCTCATTACAGGAAATCTTTACAAATTAAAATAAAACTGAACTTAACTTCTGTAATAAATGAATAAATATTATAGGGACATTCTTACACAATTGACTAAGTTCTACGGTAAGACAAGATGGCGTGTGTTGTGGGCACCCAGACAACGATGTATATAATATACAAATACATAAAAACATCCATGACTCAGGAACAAATATCTGTGTTCATCACACAAATAAATGCCCTTAACGAGGTAGGTAGGAGGACATTGTTTGTTATAGGTTCCTATCTATTACATAGCAGCCCGCGTAGCCAACTTGCCAATCGTTAACGCTCCGTAGCGAACGAAACGCAACTGTCGTGTCACTGTCGCACTAATATGACTACAATACGCTACGGAGTGATTGTTAACGATTGGCACGTTGGCTACGCCGCCAGGTACGTAGGTACTATTATTACTTAGTGTTTAGGTATTATTATCTGAGGAATGCGCAAACGCTGATAACCACCACCCAAGATAAGGGGCGTGGCTGAAGATAAGGTAGGATTCTTAATCCCGTCAAAAATGAGAGCCAAGTTCAATATTAAGTATGTGCCTACGTCGTCGCTGTACCTATACCTACAATAGGTACTTACGATACAAGTGCGGGAAGTAGGAAATTCGCAACTAGTGGTGATAAATTAAAACACGACCGAAGGGTTATGAGTGTCAATGTTTTCTTTACTAGGTACGTGTAAGGAGTAAAAATAATAATCCGGCATTTTCAGGAGGCTGGATGATGCGTTCAAATTACGTTGGAAGACCATCATTTATTTCAGGAAGATCAAACTAACAGATTCACTTTTGTATTTGAATATAAAGGAATAATAACTCTGTGAAGTAGTGATGTTATCATCATATCGGAATAATAATATCATTTGTATTGAGGGGCGTGGCATGTGAAGAGGAGTGGTGGGGGTAAAAGTAACTTCTATAAATATTTACATAATCTTAATTCTGCACTATTTCTCCCCGATACGTCAGACAGTAATTTCCATTGACAAAAAAAATGTCGTCTGATATAATTCAATCTCGCAGCATCGTGTTCCATAAACGTGGAAGGCCCGCCGGCAAAGGTCGAGTTCCTCTAAATTTGGTAAGTCCTTACTGGCTAAGGCTATACTTTTTATATTTATATGTATGTCTATCTCCTGTATTCATTTGAATGTGTCGATAATTGTTTCAGGATGAGAGACGAGCTCGCAATGCGGTGTATGAAAAGGAGCGCAGAGCTGAAATGAAGGATACTCTAGATGAATTGTCTACAGCAGTCGGTCTACCTAATACAGTAAGCATACTTGTAAAATACATATTTAAATATTTTTCTTTTCTCTTTTGATTATTTCACAATTGAATATTTTTAATGCTTGTTTCAGATGGCTGTTACGGACGTACTGGCTGAGGTCATCACATATCTAAAGACGTCGACGATGCGCGACAACTATTGGGACGCAGACAGACTACGAGAATGCAATGATAACCTCGCGTCTCAAAGTAAGTTGCAATGTCAGTATGTTTTGACGACCGGTTTGGCCTAGTGGGTAATAGTGACCTACGAAGCTGATGGTCCCGGGTTCAAATCCTGGTAAGGGCATTTATTCGTGTGTTCAGTGTAGCAAGGATATTTGTTCCTGAGTGATGTTTTCTATGTATTTAAGTAGTGTGTGTTTTAAGTAGTAGTGTATGTATTTATAAATATTTATATATCGTTGTCTAAGTACCCTCAACACAAGCCTTATTGAGCTTACTGTGGGACTTAGCCAATTTGTGTAATATTTCCTATAATATTTATTGTTGTTAGTGTAATAATGTCTCTCACGAAATGTATTTCTTCCACAGTTACAATGTTGGAGCACCGCCTCGCTACCGAACCTGACCCGAAGAGTCATCCTACGAAGAGGAAGGTTGAGGATTGTGACTGGCCGAGTCCTTCAAGCAAGCGATTCTCGGCGAGTTCGTCTCAAGATCCGTTGCGGCTTTCGACGTGTCAGCGAGTTCAGCCACGACCGATTCCAGAGCTTCAGTGTCCTTCTATGCTAGACTCGACTTCCCAGCTACAACCATTAAGGCGCGGAGACGAATCCTGCGATTTCCCGTTGTCTTGTAAAGAGGAACGACTTTTTCCATCAATGTTGCCCGAAGCGTCGGTACCTGACGTTAGGTTTACGACATACCCAAACCTTACGCCGTCGCCATCATACTGCGACATCGTGGAACCAAGTGTAAAGGATGAAGATCTCGCTGAGATGGCTACTGTTTGGACATTGTATGCTACTGCAGGCTCCCGACTATCTTTGGGCCAGTTTGATATTTGGGCCACTGAGGAAGACCTCGTCTCGCTATATTTGTAAATAATAATCGTAAATTATTTTTATATCATATATGTACTTGTCATTAGATGACTAATTATAAAATGTATTGTAATTTTGTTAATAAAATACGTTTTCTGCACATCATGTATTTAATTTCGTCGCTTTCATGTCATAATAGGTATTAGGTAGGTATTATAGTTTCCTACTCGGATACAGTTCAGTCGGCTATTCTTGTGTATATACATTTATACTTTATATGTATATATATATTAAAACCGTATCTATTTAGACTTAAATAGATAGACAAGCCACCGCAGAAAAGGGGCGTGGCTAACAGCGATAACGTGATACCATTAGGTGAGATAAAAGTGAAAGTTCTTATTATTATTATCACCAGACTACACATGTAGTCAAAACATTTGGGCTATTCTAGATATCTTGCAACAAATCAGTAACAAGTAAATCTTTGGATTAGTGGAGGACGTATTATTGCTATTTAAACAAAGTCAACGTTCACCAGTGATAAATATACCTGTATATCAATCCAATTTCAAGTAAAAACACTACTATATTAATTATAAGCAATGTCACTAATAAAAATTCAACAAACTTAAATTTAAATTATCAAAACTATAGTGTAATCGAACAAACATCAATATAAAATGTATCCAATTTTAATTCATGTTCGATGATTCAAAACTCCTAAAATATTTTTGTAAGCGTCCTAATATTAGCAAGTACCTAGTTTGATAACTTAGATAAAATATAAGCATTAAAACCAATTTCTCCCGTTAGATACATAAATAGTTTGTTTTATTACTTAATTATGATTTACTGACACCTAATTGTGAAGTCGTTTTGTTTGTAGGTAATTGCTTGTAGATAACGCAATGGCTACTATTATTATTTAGTGTTACCGTTTTGTCTTAGTAATCCGGATATGCTGATATTATAATAATAAACATCAACCCTGTCGCATTATAATATTACCTTTAAATAAATTTAGTTTTATGTTTATGTTCACTTCAAAGAGTTGCATCCAGAATTATAATTTTGTTAATTTTTAATGTATGCAATGTTGTTGCGCAGGTATTAGGTACGTACTTCTTCTTCTGGCCTTATCCCATTTTTATTTGGGGCTCGGCTCTCCTAATCAATTTTCTCCAGTTATATCTGTTCCGGGTCGTCGTTGGGTCTATATTCTTATTCTCTAGGTCTTTCTTAACTACGGAAATCCATGTATTAGGTACGTACGTAATAAAATATTGAAATATCAAGAATGCGTACTAGGTACTACCTAGGAAGGTAGGTAGGAGGCCCATTGTTTGTTATATATCAGGCCCGTCGCAACTACGTAGATACTATTATTACTAAGATGGTGTTAATTTATTATTATCTCAGGAATGCGCAAACGCTGATTACCGCCACCGAAGATAAGGAGCGTGGCCGAAGATGAGGAACATTAATCCCGTCAAAAGTGAGAGCCAAGTTCAATATTAATTGAGGATTGGGGTTGGTGGGAACTGACAGAACTGGATAGTCTTATGTATCTTTTAGTAGGGGTAGCAGAGAAAGCGTTATTATTGTTTGTTCTTGTCACAGTCTCACATTTTTTTAGTCCTCACCGTTAATTTAGTATGGTTTATGGGGTAACCAGGGTACATAACCCGACCATAGGCATAGGTTGGTTTTGGTATGTTGTCACGAACGTTAAAGGACTGTTTTTAATTTTGTCGCATTGCGTATGTTCTGTCCCACAAGGGCGCACACGGTACACATTACATCTATATAGGATCATCTATGGGCGAGGCCGAAGACATAAGTCGTACTTACCTATATAAATATTTTATATAATGAATAATGTTTTTAAGCGATTGAACCCATTGCCTTTCGTAACAATAATAATCGCAGTAATAAAAATGCGCCTTGTGGGCCCCGCCAAAACGTAACAAGAATCTAAGTAGGTGTAATGTGTAGGTGTGTAGGTGTAGGTGAATCTAATATGTATCTTATCTAGAGTGAAACGAAGACAAGTTGGCAGCGATTTTGATAGCCGAGACGGTGCACGGATTATTTCAATCGTCAAGCTTCTATGAAATTATGATGTTTACTTGCCACTTGCACCGTCCGGCTATCAAAATCACTGCCAACTTAACTTGGTCTGATTTTACCCAATTCTATGAGCGTTAATATGACTATTATTATTTAATTTTATTAGAGCTTATATACATTCCGCTGCTGGGCACAGGCCTCCTATCATGCGCGAGAGAGCTCGGGCTATAGTCCCCACGCTAGCCCAATGCGGATTGAGGATTTCACATACACCTTTGAATTTCTTCGCAGATGTATGCAGGTTTCCTCACAGTGTTTTCCTTCACCGAAAAGCTAGTGGTGAATATCAAATGATATTTCGTACATAAGTTCCGCCAAAACTCATTGGTACGAGCCAGGATTTGAACCCGAGACCTCCGAATTGAAAGTCGGACGTCATATCCATTCGGCCGCCACCGCTATTATTACGTATACCAAAATATATGTGGAATTTCGAATTTCCTAACTAAACATAAAATTGTAATGATACCTCTAAGTACGACAATACGACATGATATATACATAATTGTAATATAGAATTTGAAAGCACTGTTAACCTTTAATATTAAAAAGTAGATGGTTCCATTATAAGGTGTCAGTAAAAAAAATTGATGTAATAGGTATTGGTGACCTATTCACGTTTTTAAACAACTAAAAAATGATTCATTTTACTTTTAAGCTCACTCGCATTATACCTATGCAATAAAGCTAATAAAATAATGAACCTCCATGTCTATGATTCTTAAGTATGTTAAGTACACTACATTGTACTTCAAATCCATTTGTATATGTGACTGTTTGTGTTCTAAATAATAATAATAGCAATAAATCCAAAAGTTGCCATTGGGCCAAAAGTTGCGCAGGCATGATCATTTGATCATGATAATAACTATCCAAACATAGTTTTGGAGTTTCGAATAACTTAACAAACCATAAATTTGGAATGATATAAGTGTTTTGCGACATGGTATTGTACATTTTAAAAGCGCTTTTAGCAATAAATGCATACAAGTAAATGATATAGTTATAAGGTGTCATTAAATAAATGATAGTTTAACAGGGTAATGAGTTATGTAACCGTTCGTGGTTTTTGTAATAAATTAGGTACCTACATACTCATTTTACTTTATTAGAATTCACAAGTATCCGAATGTGGCAATAGTGTGTTACAGTAGCTAAATATTTTGCGTCATAAAAACAATGTATTGTTACTGGACCAAACAAAAGCTCTCTCCCATTATTCCCATGCAATAAAGCCAATAAAATAATGGATATAAATCTATATTGTTCCAAAAGTTTCGCAGGCATTACCATTTGAATTCGATCATGATAATAACAATAATAACTAGTGCAACTTTCACTCTTATCTCGCCCAATGGTATGGCGTTATCGCTGCTAGCCACGCCTCTTATCTTCGGTGGTGGTAATTTGCGTTTGTGCATCCCTAAGATAATAAATACTAACGGCAGAAGGGTTTTGGCACATTTTAAGGCCGACGCCCCTCAGTCGACCTTCGCGAAAACGGCCGCATCACCGCCGCCGCCCTCTCACCGCACCCCCCCGAGTGCGCCGAAGCCCCAGAAGCCACCAGCGCCTCAACCGGCCCTAGCCAGGACCAGTAAGGCGCCGTCGACCGCGACCGCAGCCGCCAGCCGCATCCAGCCCCGCGCCTCCCGCGCCGCGACCGCGCCTGCGCCCCGCGCGCCAAGGCCTTCCGCGCCCGCCGCGCCCGCGCCCGCTGCGCCCGCCGCGCCCGCGCCCGCTGCGCCCGCCGCACCCGCCGCGCCCGCGCCCGCTGCGCCCGTTGCTCGCGCAGGCACGCCCCGGAACGCCGCGACCAAGCCTGTGCCAACGCCACTGCCACGTGCCCCCGCTCCCTGCGCGCCCACACCCGCGCCCCTGGGCCCTCCCCAGGTGCCCACGCCCGTGCGCGTCCTGTCGCCGTCGCGCTTCCCGCCGCCGACAAACCTCATGCCGCCATTCGCCGTAGCCAGCCCTGCTCAGAAGCGGCAGGGTGGCGCAACGCCACCGCCGCACTCACTTCCCCGGCTCGACCTGTCCCCCATGGACACGGACCCGGCGCCGGCGAAGTCACCAACTCCGCCCGCCTCATCCACCGCCGGACCAGCGCCCCCCGCCGCCCCTACCGCGAAGGGGAAGCGATACCCACCCCTCATTGTGGAGGTGATGCCTGATTGGCCAATGCATTTCCGCGAGCTGCGGAAGGTGCTGGGCCACCAGGTCAACGCACGCCCCCTGGGGAAAGGCATTATCTTCACCCCGAGGGACGAGGATGAGTACCGGGCGATCCAGCAGTACCTTCAGACCACGGGGCTACACTGGTTCTGCTACGGCCTCCCAGCAGAACGCAGCCTCAAGATCGCCATCCGCGGCCTGCCGGCGAACACCGACCCGGCAGAAATAGAAGAAGACCTGAGGGAGAAGGGCTTCTTACCCGAATTCGTCCGCCAAATCCGCGCGCGCAGCGGCCGGCCTGGATGCATATTCCACGCCCAACTGCAGCGCACCGCGGACACGACGCCGGGGATCTACGCCCTCACCGAGCTCCTGGGTATGCCAGGAGTAAAGGTCGAAGCCTGGCGAGGACGAAAGGGCCCCGCGCAGTGCCACAGGTGCCAGGGTTTTCGGCACTCGTCGGTGAACTGCCACCGCCCTCTCGCCTGCGTTCGTTGCGGCGAGCCTCACCCCGCAAACGAATGCCCACGCCCACGCGAGGAGCCAGCGACGTGCACCAACTGCAACGGTGCGCACCCCGCTAACAGCGCGCAGTGCCCGGTCTACAAGCGGGAGGCGCGCAACAAGAAGGCCGGAGTCGCAGCGCGCACTGGTGCAGCACTGCCAACCACCTCGCAGCCAGCCGTTGACACGGGCAACGCCGCGAACTCCCTCATGGCGAACGCCAACGACGGGAGACGCCCGCCCACAAGAAGACGCAAACGTGGAGGGAAGAAGACCAAGACGGGCCCGGAACCCTCCTCTGCCCCGCAGCAGCAGCAACCCACGACCGCCCCGGCTACAGCGTTGCAGCTGCGACCCCCATCAGCCCCGTTCCCCACGACGGCCGCCCCTCTCCAGGGGAAGAAGGCGAAGCCAGGAGCGGGACCCAGCGATGGCCGAGCCGAGGCCATCACCATGCTCGTGGAGATCCTGCAGGAGCTCCTCGTTGCCATCCAGTCGGGACAGAGTCCTGTTCCGATTATCCTCAGAAGGCTGGCAGACCTCTATAGCGTTCGCTAGCCAACTGAGGATCCTACACTGGAATGCCGACGGGCTCTCTGCAGCCAAAGTCACCCTGCTGCGACATCTTCTGGCCGAGAAGAAGATCGACGTAGCCCTGATCTCGGAAACCCATCTTAAGGCGGGCGACCACCTTAAAATACCAGGCTACGTCGCCTACAGAAAGGAGGAAACATCTTCACTCGGACGCGCCTATCGGGGACTGGCCGTCCTTGTGAAGCGTCAGGTCATCCACCAGCCGCTGCCAGTGCCGACAACTCTCCGGTCGTCATACGCCCTAGGCGTGGAAATCTGCGTCGACCGCCACCCTCTGCGTGTGTTTGCGTTCTACAAGCCACCCAGCTCTCGCCTTGCAGTGGCTGATGTCCACGACCTGCTGGACTCGCCGCTGCCCTCGATTGTAGCCGGTGACTTCAACTGCAAACACACTGCATGGAACTCCATGAAGACCTGCCCAGATGGGCAGCGACTCCTTGCCGATGCAGAAGCCCAAGGATACGAGGTGCTAGGACCAGAGGTCCCTACGCACTTCCCGTACACGGCAGCCCACACACCGGACGTCATCGACCTTATGGTAGTACGCGGCCTGACTTCCTGGCCCGCGCAGGACGTCCTGGATGACCATCTCCTTTCTGACCACCAGCCCGTCTTGGCAACACTGGACTTGACGCCGACTCGGACGGCTCCGCCCTCACCTCGCCGACGACAGGATTGGGATCGTTTTGCGACCTACATGAGCGAACACACTCCATCCTTCCCCGTGACTACAACGGAGGAAGTCGACCGACTCGCTGAGGAGTTCGCCTCATGCGCCACTGCCGCCCTGACAGACTCTTCCGCCGAGACCGGCGCCAGTCAGTCGCGCCGTAAGCAAAGCATCCCCGCCTTTATCCTGACCCTCATCGAGAGGAAGAGGAAACTGCGTCGACAATTCCAGCGCACACGATGTCCCACCATGAAGTCCCAGCTGAACTCTCTCGCCGAGAAGATCTCGCAAAGCCTCGCGGCTTACACCGAGGACTCTTGGCTCGAGTACATCGAGTCAGCTGGTGAGGACTGGAACGACATCCATCGTCTGTGCCGCAGAGTAACAGGAAGACCAGCACCCATCCGCCCTCTTTTCGCCAGTGACGGTACCCCACGTTACCGCGCAGAAGATCGAGCGGAGATTTTCGCTGACCACCTGGAGACGCAGTTCAGACCGAATCCGTCCGACGACACCGAGCACGAAGCAGCTGTAAAGCAGCACCTGGCGGACTACTTCGCCACGCCCATAGCTCCAGACGAAGATCCCATCATCCTCACACCGGGCCAAGTCCAGAGGATGATAAGACGCACCCCGCTGAAGAAGGCACCCGGCCCCGACCGCATACCGAACGAGGCGCTGCGCCACCTGCCCCCGCGAGCCATCGCGACGTTGGCGCGGCTCTTCACCGGAGTCCTGCGGACCGGCCACTTCCCGCGCCCCTGGAAGCAGGGTCGCGTCATCATGATTCCCAAGCCTGGGAAGAATATTCTTCGTCCTGAGAGCTATCGACCCATCACGCTGCTGCCTACTATCTCGAAAGTTTTCGAGAAGCTGCTTCTGCCTCACCTGACGCCCCACATTCAGCCACGCGACGAACAGTTCGGCTTCCGCCCGGAACACTCGACGACGCTCCAGCTTGCCCGCGTGCTGCACCTCGCTGCAGCAGCTTACAACAAGAGGGAGCACACGGTCGCTGTTCTTCTGGACATGGAGAAGGCGTTCGATCGCGTATGGCACCCCGGCCTCCTCTACAAGCTGTCCACGTCTACTACTCCGCGTCGAGTAGTCAAGACTGTGGCCACCTTCCTGGAAGACCGCCGCTTCCACGTGGCGGTAGAAGACGCCGTATCATCCGACCGCACCATCCTTGCCGGAGTGCCCCAAGGGAGCTGCCTCTCGCCCGTGTGTTATGGGCGCTACACCGATGACATCCCGGTCAGCGAGGGCGTTACGCTCGCACTATATGCCGACGACGCTGCCTACATCACGTCATCCATCCGCCTATCACACGCAGCGCACAAAGCCCAGTGCGCCCTAGAGGCTCTCCCTCCATGGCTGAAGAAGTGGAGACTATCAGTCAACGTGTCGAAGACCCAGGCGATTGCTATATCCCGTAAGGTGCTGATGCCGCCGCGTCTCACACTCCTGGGGCAGGCCATCGAGTGGTCCCCGATGGTGAAATACCTGGGGGTGACCATAGACCGCCACCTCACCATGGCCCCTCACGTCAAGAACGTGATCGCCCAGACGCGTGCCGCTCGCATCTTACTTGCCCCGGTTCTGAAGTCCCGGCTATCGCTACGCGTGAAGCTAGGCGTGTACAAGACTTACGTCCGAACACGCCTAACATATGCAGCCCCCGCGTGGTACGCGCTAGTGGGAGAGTGCAACAGGAAGCGACTGGACGCTCAGCAGTCGCTCTCTCTACGCACCATCGTCGAAGCCCCTCGCTATGTGAGGAACGACGTTATAGCCCGGGACCTGAGAGCAGAACCGCTACGTGATTTCGTAGCTCGCCTGGCGGGTCGGATGTTCGAGCGCGCGGACCAGTCGCGCTGGAGCCACCTCCGTGGCATAGCGCCGTACCACGCGCGCCCGCCCGACCACAGGGGTCTGCCGCGCGAGCTCGCGCCTGCAACCCCTGCCACACCGGACTGACCACACCACAGACTGACACCACCCTGACACCGGTTGACGATCGCTGGCTGGGCCTCCCCCAACGGGGTCCCACCTGGCTGGCTTGATCTCGCCGGTGTGAGAAGACCCGGACACGACCACTGGGGCCTCACCCGAGGCCCCACCCCGACGACCCAGCCATATTCATGGCTGGCGGTTTGATACCGCTGCAGGGGGCCAACGCCCCGAACAGCATCCCCAATCCCCTGAGGGGGAATTGAGAAGACGTCCACTGCTGTTTTGGCACATAATTCTATTACCCGTGATTCCGACCAGTGCCAGTTGTGAGAAAAAAAAAATTATCATGGAGAAAAAAGTAAACCAGAATATACTCCGCAAGAGGGGTAGACCCGCTGGTAAAAATAGAGTGCCTTTGTCTCAGGTGAGCAAATTAACTCTTTATTGTATTGTATTAAATATATTGATGATACAAGTCGTTGGAATATATAACATAAATGATGATTTTTTCAGAATGAACGCAGAGCTAGAAACGCGCAGTATGAAAGGGAACGCAGAGAAGAGATGGTGGGTGCGTTTGCAGACTTGGCTGCGGCTGTTGGCGTCACCGGTTCCGTAAGTTTCTTGTCTAGCTTTGTACATGAAATGCCCTTAGTATTTTTACAGTAGGTACTGTCAGTTGTATAACTCATAATATTTGTCCATTTCACAGATCTCAAATGCAGAACTCCTGGCAACAGTAATCACAGAGCTCCAACGAGCTTCGCAGGTCAAGCATAGCAGTGACTTAGACTCGTTGCGGCGGTGTAATAAGAATCTTATGGCTCAGAGTAAGTTACCGACGTCTTTTTTGAAACGTTGCCATATAGTACTGTGTAACAGGCCCTAAACGTATTATTTTTTTTTTTGCAGTTGAGACCTTGGAGCAGCGGCTTACAGAATGTGATGAGATCGAGAGCTCCGGACCCCCGACTCGAGAACTCACGGACACGTCTCGACCGGTCAAAAGGAAGCGGGAGGATTGTGAGACGCCGGTGGATATTCCCATTCCGAAGCCTTCGTTAGATTTTGTGATCAAGTTGGATCATGAAAATGAACACCCCGTGCCAGAACATTTGTCGGTGCAAGAGATTCTGCCAGCGGATTTGCAGACGTCATCGGAGAGCAGCGCCTTTGACCATCGGGAGCGTGGTGTCAAATATTCACCTTTCGCAAGGCCGCACATGCCCGCTCCTAAGTGTGAGATAGAGACCTCTGACCACATTCAACTTGTGCCGCCTTATACTGAGCAGATCTACTATCGCCATGCATCCCAGCAGTGTCATGCCGGTCCTTTTTCATCAAACTCGTCATTCAGACAAGACCACACGAGCTTCAGCGGAGAGATAAAGCATTCGCTCGACAATAGCTGTTTGCCTACGGATCCCTGGCTCCCAATCGTGGAGACGTCGGATCAGAATTTCCCCGCTTCGAGGGAGTCACCAGTGAGCAGCACCTCTGACCAACAGGATTACGTTGTCGACTATTCCACCTATCACTTCGCCGGGCCACAGGTTCCCACACCCGAGTATCAGCTAGATACTACGGTTGAACCGTCTGGATATATCAATCCTGTACAGCCATACACAGAGGAGGCGTACTGGCACCATTCACCCTGGCTGTGTCGCTCCGGCCCTTCTTCACCGGAAGAGCAGTTGTCGCCATCTCAGTACCTGAATCCTGGGACACACCATGGATTTTGATATTATGAGCCATTATGGAAATTGTTATAAATAAATGTTTTAGTCCGTCTTGCTGTTTTCATTGTCATATATATATAAGGTGCCTAACTAAGTACTAGATTTTCATATGTTAAATTGCCTATTACACAGCCTCTCCATGCAGCACAAGAATTAGCTGAATATAAATCTAAAAAGTGAGAATCATAATTTTTTATCCGCTACATATAATATTTAATAATCTGTTGGTGGGCACTTGTTATCATAGTTGTACCTGATAAATGCACGTTATATTAGAGATAAATATGCAATGGCAACATTATTAATCCTTATTGCCTTAATCCGCATTGATGTAGAAATAGAAACTATCTGAGTAGGTGTTCATTTTATATCGACCTAAAGCTACCTAAAAGCGTTATTATTACCTAATTTTACATCTCCAAACATATTTTAGGAGTACATTACCTAACAAACAATAAAACCTACCTTACTATTAATTTTAAAAGCTCGTATTGTTTGTTACTGGACCAAACAAGTTCTTACGCATTATTCCTATGCAATAGTGAAAAAGGGTACAAGTCTCAGGCAGTTTAGGTGTATAAGGGTATAAGTGTTACGTGGAACTTACACCCCTTTACACCTGCGCTGCCAGAGACTTGTACCCTTTTCACTAGGGCCACAGAAATCAATATTGGCACTAAAGTTTCGCAGGCATTACATTCTATCATAATTTGTAATTTGCGCGTGTATTCTCGCGTAATTTGTGCACAAGCAGCAAAAGCCCTTATCTTCACTCGTTCCCAAGCCTATGGACGAAAAAATGCTTTAGGTACATGGTACCTTGTGCAACTTTTTTTTCATTTAGTTACGCCTTATAATGGAACCTACTTGATAGCGTAGCGCTAAGGTTAACGGCGCATATCTTGGAATACGTAATAATAGTGAAATTGACGCTCATAGAATTGATATTTCGATAAGATATTAGATAATGGACACCTTCTCTAGGGTTCCCACCCATATTATAATATATAGCTAGTGCTATATTTTAGTCAATTATACTATATGTTATACAAAACAATATAGTACGAACAATACTATATTTTCATCACTAAAGAAAGGGATAGTACACAAATGTCGCCGATATCACATCGTAGAGTCAGACCAAGATAAGTTGGCAGAGATTTTGATGGCCCAGACTCACAAGTTTTAAACGTCGCCATTCGTCTCAAGTCGGTGTTCTGTTATTATTCCATTTTCCCAGTAATTACTATATTGTTTTCCAATATTTTGACAAAAATACTATTTTTACTCAGATACTGTTTATACTTTCGCGTGGCCCATAAAGCACATTATTATTACTGCGATTACATATTTATTGTTACCAAAGACAATTTATTAAATACCTATACAACGTTATTCATTATAAACAATGTTTATATACTACTTGTCGCATATTAATTTATATCATTCCAATTTTATTATTTGTTAGATAATTAAAAACTCCTAAAATAATATTCCACACGTAATAATATTAGCAAGTATCTGGTAAAGTACACTCAGATGCTTTTTACATCTCGGCGACGCAAATAAAGAGGATTACTATTGCTGCCATTTTTTTAAATGATTTAATATTATAAGTACGTGCCTTATTGCATGCAAAAAATCAATCTTTAAATAGATGACAATGAAAACAGTAATGAGACTGACTAAAACATTTATTTATAACAATATTTACAATAGGACCATTGAATGTCGCTAAAAGTAGGTATTATTATTTACCAAACTTAGTTTGATAAAAAATCTCATTACAGGAAATCTTTACAAATTAAAATAAAACTGAACTTAACTTCTGTAATAAATGAATAAATATTATAGGGACATTCTTACACAATTGACTAAGTTCTACGGTAAGCCAAGATGGCGTGTGTTGTGGGCACTCAGACAACGATGTATATAATATACAAATACATAAAAACATCCATGACTCAGGAACAAATATCTGTGTTCATCACACAAATAAATGCCCTTAACGAGGTAGGTAGGAGGACATTGTTTGTTATAGGTTCCTATCTATTACATAGCAGCCCGCGTAGCCAACGTGCCAATCGTTAACGCTCCGTAGCGAACGAAACGCAACTGTCACTGTCGCACTAATATGACTACAATACGCTACGGAGCTGGCTACGCCGCCAGGTACGTAGGTACTATTATTACTTAGTGTTTAGGTATTATTATCTGAGGAATGCGCAAACGCTGATAACCGCCACCCAAGATAAGGGGCGTGGCTGAAGATAAGGCAGGATTCTTAATCCCGTCAAAAATGAGAGCCAAGTTCAATATTAAGTATGTGCCTACGTCGCTGTACCTATGCAGGTACTTACAATAGGTACTTACGATACAAGTGCGGGAAGTAGGAAATTCGCAACTAGTGGTGATAAATTAAAACACGACCGAAGGGTTATGAGTGTCAATGTTTTCTTTACTAGGTACGTGTAAGGAGTAAAAATAATAATCCGGCATTTTCAGGAGGCTGGATGATGCGTTCAAATTGCGTTGGAAGACCATCATTTATTTCAGGAAGATCAAACTAACAGATTCACTTTTGTATTTGAATATAAAGGAATAATAACTCTGTGAAGTAGTGATGTTATCATCATATCGGAATAATAATATCATTTGTATTGAGGGGCGTGGCATGTGAAGAGGAGTGGTGGGGGTAAAAGTAACTTCTATAAATATTTACATAATCTTAATTCTGCACTATTTCTCCCCGATACGTCAGACAGTAATTTCCATTGACAAAAAAAATGTCGTCTGATATAATTCAATCTCGCAGCATCGTGTTCCGTAAACGTGGAAGGCCCGCCGGCAAAGGTCGAGTTCCTCTAAATTTGGTAAGTCCTTACTGGCTAAGGCTATACTTTTATATGTATGTCTATCTCCTGTATTCATTTGAATGTGTCGATAATTGTTTCAGGATGAGAGACGGGCTCGCAATGCGGTGTATGAAAAGGAGCGCAGAGCTGAAATGAAGGATACTCTAGATGAATTGTCTTCAGCAGTCGGTCTACCTAATACAGTAAGCATACTTGTAAAATACTTATTTAAATATTTTTCTTTCCTCTTTTGATTATTTCACAATTGAATATTTTTAATGCTTGTTTCAGATGGCTGTTACGGACGTGCTGGCTGAGGTCATCACATATCTAAAGACGTCAACGATGCGCGACAACTATTGGGACGCAGACAGACTACGAGAATGCAATGATAACCTCGCGTCTCAAAGTAAGTTGCAATGTCGGTATGTTTTGACGTCCGGTTTGGCCTAGTGACCCTGCCTACGAAGCTGATGGTCCCGGGTTAAAATCCTGGTAAGGGCATTTATTCGTGTGTTCAGTGTAGCAAGGATATTTGTTCCTGAGTCATAGATGTTTTCTGTGTAGTTAAGTATTTATAAATATTTATATATTATTTATATATCGTTGTCTAAGTACCCTCAACACAAGCCTTAATATTGAGCTTACAGTGGGACTTAGTCAATTTGTGTAATAATGTGCTATAATATTTAATGTTGTTAGTGTAATATTGTCTCTCACGAAATGTATTTCTTCCACAGTTACAATGTTGGAGCACCGCCTCGCTACCGAACCTGACCCGAAGAGTTGTCCTACGAAGAGGAAGGTTGAGGATTGTGACTGGCCGAGTCCTTCAAGCAAGCGATTCTCGGCGAGTCCATCTCAAGATCCGTTGCGGCTTTCAACGTGTCAGCGAGTTCAGCCACGACCAATTCCAGAGCTTCAGTGTCCTTCTATGCTAGGCTCGACTTCCCAGCTACAACCATTAAGGCGCGGAGATGAATCCTGCGATTTCCCGTTGTCTTGTAAAGAGGAACGACTTTCGCCATCAATGTTACCCGAAGCGTCGGTACCTGACGTTAGGTTTACGACAAACCCAAACCTTACGCCGTCGCCATCATACTGCGACATTGTGGAACCAAGTGTAAAGGATGAAGATCTCGCTGAGGTGGCTACTGTTTGGACATTGTATGCTACTGCAGGCTCCCGACTATCTTTAGGCCAGTTTGATATTTGGGCCACTGAGGAAGACCTCGTCTCGCTATATTTGTAAATAATAATTCGTAAATTATTTTTATATCATGTATGTACTTGTAATTAGATGACTAATTATAAAATGTATTGTAATTTTGTTAATAAAATACGTTTTCTGCACATCATGTATTTAATTTCATCGCTTTCATGTCATAATAGGTATTAGGTAGGTATAATAGTTTCCTAACCGGATACAGTTCAGTAGGCTATTCTTGTGTATATACATTTATACTCTATATATATATATATATATATATATATATATATATATATATATATATATATATATATATATCAATTCCAACCGTATCTAATTAGATAGGTGCAAACTCAGATTACCTCCACCGCAGAAAAGGGGCGTGGCTAACAGCGATAACGTGATTTAACCATTAGGTGAGATAAAAGTGAAAGTTCTTATTATTATTATCACCAGACTACACATGTAGTCAAGACATTTGGGCAATTCTAGATATCTTGCAACAAAACGACCGGGCGACCGGTTTGGCCTAGTGGGTAGTGACCCTGCCTACGAAGCTGATGGTCCCGGGTTCAAATCCTGGTAAGGGCATTTATTCGTGTGATGAGCGGATATTTGTTCCTGAGTCATGGGTGTTTTCTATGTATTTAAGTATTTATAAATATTTATATATTATATATATCGTTGTCTAAGTACCCTCAACACAAGCCTTATTGAGCTTACTGTGGGACTTAGTCAATTTGTGTAATAATGTCCTATAATATTTATTTATTTATTATTATTTATTTAAAACAGTAACAAGTAAATCTTTGGATTAGTGGAGGACGTAATATTGCTATTTAAACAAAGTCACCCGTTATTAAGTGGACCCGGGTACGTCCTTAAACTACGTCCAAAAGAGAGGTATGGGCATTGTGAATGTCATCTCGCTTTGTGTGGTAGGGCACAGCCAGTGGATGTCATTCCAGATCTAGAGCAGAGCCCAACTGGGGAAGTACCTCCACCTTACAGAAAACAGCAGCCAAATAACACTAGATTCTACTCATAGTGTTGTGTTCCTGTGGGTGAGTAAGGTTGCCAGAACTCAACGAGGGGGGGCGGGTTTAGGGTCGGCAACGCGCATGTAACTCATCTGGAGTTGCAGGCGTACATAGGCTACGGGGACTGCTTACCATCAGGCGGGCCGTATGCTTGTTTGCCACCGACGTAGTATAAAAAAAAAAAAGTCAACGTTCACCAGTGATAAACATACCTGTATATCAATCCAATTTTAATTCTTGTTCGGTGATTCAAAACTCCTAAAATATTTTTGTAACCGTCATAATATTAGCAAGTACCTAGTTTGATAACTTAGATAAAATATAAGCATTAAAACCAATTTCTCCCGATACGTACATAAATAGTTTGTTTTATTACTGAATTATGATTTAGTGACACCTAATTGTGAAGTCGTTTTGTTTGTAGGTAATCAGATAACGCAATGGCTACTATTATTACTTAGTGTTAACGTTTTGTCTTAGTAATGCGGAAATGCTGATGTTATAATAATAAACATCAACCCTGTCGCATTATAATATTACCATTAAATAAATTTAGTTTTATGTTTATGTTCACTTCAAAGAGTTGCATCCAGAATTATAATTTTGTTAATTTTTAATATATGCAATGTTGTTGCGCAGGTATTACGTACGTAATAAAATATTGAAATGTCAAGAACGCGTACTAGGTACTACCTAAGAAGGTAGGTAGGAGGCCCATTGTTTGTTATATATCAGGCCCGTCGTAACTACGTAGATACTATTATTACTAAGATGGTGTGAATTTATTATTATCTCAGGAATGCGCAAACGCTGATTACCGCCACCGAAGATAAGGAGCGTGGCCGAAGATGAGGAACATTAATCCCGTCAAAAGTGAGAGCCAAGTTCAATAGTGGGGGGGAAACTGACAGAACTGGATAGTCTTTATGTATCTTTCAGTAGGGGTAGCGTTGTTCACAGTCTCACATTTTTTTAGTCCTCACCGTTAATTTAGTATGGTTTATGGGGTAACCAGGGTACATAACCCGACCATAGGCATAGGTTGGTTTTGGTATGTTGTCACGAACGTTAAAGGAATGTTTATAATTTTGTCGCATTGCGTATGTTCTGTCCCACAAGGGCGCACACGGTACACATTACATCTATATAGGATCATCTATGGGCGAGGCCGAAGACGCCTTTCGTAACAATAATAATCGCAGTAATAAAAATGCGCCTTGTGGGCCCCGCCAAAACGTAACAAGAATCTAAGTAGGTGTAATGTGTAGGTGTGTAGGTGTAGGTGAATCTAATATGTATCTTATCTAGAGTGAAACGAAGACAAGTTGGCAGCGATTTTGATAGCCGAGACGGTGCACGGATTATTTCAATCGTCAAGCTTCTATGAAATTATGATGTTTACTTGCCACTTGCACCGTCCGGCTATCAAAATCACTGCCAACTTAACTTGGTCTGATTTTACCCAATTCTATGAGCGTTAATATGACTATTATTATTTAATTTTATTAGAGCTTATATACATTCCGCTGCTGGGCACAGGCCTCCTATCATGCGCGAGAGAGCTCGGGCTATAGTCCCCACGCTAGCCCAATGCGGATTGAGGATTTCACATACACCTTTGAATTTCTTCGCAGATGTATGCAGGTTTCCTCACAGTGTTTTCCTTCACCGAAAAGCTAGTGGTGAATATCAAATGATATTTCGTACATAAGTTCCGCCAAAACTCATTGGTACGAGCCAGGATTTGAACCCGAGACCTCCGAATTGAAAGTCGAACGTCATATCCATTCGGCCGCCACCGCTATTATTACGTATACCAAAATATATGTGGAATTTCGAATTGCCTAACTAAACATAAAATTGTAATGATACCTCTAAGTACGACAATACGACATGATATATACATAATTGTAATATAGAATTTGAAAGCACTGTTAAGCTTTAATATTAAAAGAAGATGGTTCCATTATAAGGTGTCAGTAAAAAAAATTGATGTAATAGGTATTGGTGACCTATTCACGTTTTTAAACAACTAAAAAATTATTCATTTTACTTTTAAGCTCACTCGCATTATACCTATGCAATAAAGCTAATAAAATAATGAACCTCCATGTCTATGATTCTTAAGTATGTTAAGTACACTACATTGTACTTCAAATCCATTTGTATATGTGACTGTTTGTGTTCTAAATAATAATAATAGCAATAAATCTCCATTGGGCCAAAAGTTGCGCAGGCATGATCATTTGATCATGATAATAACTATCCAAACATAGTTTTGGAGTTTCGAATAACTTAACAAACCATTAATTTGGAATGATATAAGTGTTTTGCGACATGGTATTGTACATTTTAAAAGCGCTTTTAGCAATAAATGCATACAAGTAGATGATATAGTTATAAGGTGTCATTAAATAAATGATAGTTTAACAGGGTAATGAGTTATGTTACCGTTCGTGGTTTTTGTAATAAATTAGGTACCTACATACTCATTTTACTTTATTAGAATTCACAAGTATCCGAATGTGGCAATAGTGTGTTACAGTAGCTAAATATTTTGCGTCATAAAAACAATGTATGGACCAAACAAAAGCTCTCTCCCATTATTCCCATGCAATAAAGCCAATAAAATAATGGATATAAATCTATATAGTTTCCGGGGTGAGGGCCTGGAGATCTGTATTACAGGTTTACGCCTAGTTCAGACTCCAGTCTCTCACAAAGGGTATAATCGAATTTGCCTTTGCTCTATATAATACTAATTGTTAAATGTATCCTTTGTGAGGTGAAAAAAAAAAAAAAATAATAAAAAAATAATAATAAATAATATATTGTTCCAAAAGTTTCGCAGGCATTACAATTTGAATTCGATCATGATAATAACAATAATAACTAGTGCAACTTTCACTCTTATCTCGCCCAATGGTATGGCGTTATCGCTGCTAGCCACGCCTCTTATCTTCGGTGGTGGTAATCTGCGTTTGTGCATCCCTAAGATAATAAATACTAACGGCAGAAGGGTTTTGGCACATAATTCTATTACCCGTGATTCCGACCAGTGCCAGTTGTGATAAAAAAATAATAATCATGGAGAAAAAAGTAAACCAGAACATACTCCGCAAGAGGGGTAGACCCGCTGGTAAAAATAGAGTGCCTTTGTCTCAGGTGAGCAAATTAACCCTTTATTGTATTGTATTAAATATATTGATGATACAAGTCGTTGGAATATATAACATAAATGATGTATTTTTCAGAATGAACGCAGAGCTAGAAACGCGCAGTATGAAAGGGAACGCAGAGAAGAGATGGTGGGTGCGTTTGCAGACTTGGCTGCGGCTGTTGGCGTCACCGGTTCCGTAAGTTTCTTGTCTAGCTTTGTACATGAAATGCCCTTAGTATTTTTACAGTAGGTACTGTCAGTTGTATAACTCATAATATTTGTCCATTTCACAGATCTCAAATGCAGAACTCCTGGCAACAGTAATCACAGAGCTCCAACGAGCTTCGCAGGTCAAGCATAGCAGTGACTTAGACTCGTTGCGGCGGTGTAATAAGAATCTTATGGCTCAGAGTAAGTTACCGACGTCTTTTTTGAAACGTTGCCATATAGTACTGTGTAACAGGCCCTAAACGTATTATTTTTTTTTTTGCAGTTGAGACCTTGGAGCAGCGGCTTACAGAATGTGATGAGATCGAGAGCTCCGGACCCCCGACTCGAGAACTCACGGACACGTCTCGACCGGTCAAAAGGAAGCGGGAGGATTGTGAGACGCCGGTGGATATTCCCATTCCGAAGCCTTCGTTAGATTTTGTAATCAAGTTGGATCATGAAAATGAACACCCCGTGCCAGAACATTTGTCGGTGCAAGAGATTCTGCCAGCGGATTTGCAGACGTCATCGGAGAGCAGCGCCTTTGACCATCGGGAGCGTGGTGTCAAATATTCACCTTTCGCAAGGCCGCACATGCCCGCTCCTAAGTGTGAGATAGAGACCTCTGACCACATTCAACTTGTGCCGCCTTATACTGAGCAGATCTACTATCGCCATGCATCCCAGCAGTGTCATGCCGGTCCTTTTTCATCAAACTCGTCATTCAAACAAGACCACACGAGCTTCAGCGGAGAGATAAAGCATTCGCTCGACAATAGCTGTTTGCCTACGGATCCCTGGCTCCCGATCGTGGCGACGTCGGATCAGAACTTCCCCGCTTCGAGGGAGTCACCAGTGAACAGCACCTCTGACCAACAGGATTACGTTGTCGACTATTCCACCTATCACTTCGCCGGGCCACAGGTTCCCACACCCGAGTATCAGCTAGATACTACGGTTGAACCGTCTGGATATATCAATCCTGTACAGCCATACACAGAGGAGGCGTACTGGCACCATTCACCCTGGCTGTGTCGCTCCGGCCCTTTTTCACCGGAAGAGCAGTTGTCGCCATCTCAGTACCTGAATCCTGGGACACAACTCGGATTTTGATATGATGAGCCATTATGGAAATTGTTATAAATAAATGTTTTAGTCAGTCTTGCTGTTTTCATTGTCATATATATATATATATAAGGTGCCTAACTAAGTACTAGGTTTTTAAATGTTAAATTGCCTATTACACAGTCTCTCCAGGCAGCACAAGAATTAGCTGAATATAAATCTAAAAAGAGAGAATCATAACTTTTTATCAGCTACATAATTATATTATTTTATAACTGTGTGGGCACTTACTTGTTATCAAAGTTATACCTGTTAATGCACGTTATATTAGAGATAAATATGCGATGGCAGCAATATTAATCCTTATTGCCCCGCAAAGATGTAGAAAATATCTGAGTAGGTGTTCATTATATATTCTTTTATCGGCGTAAAGCTACCTAAAAGCGTTATTATTACCTAATTTTACATCTTCAAACATATTTTAGGAGTTCATTAACTAACAAACAATAAAACCTACCTAACTATACATTTTAAATGCTCTTAATTTTTTTTACAATTAGATGATTACACTATTAGGTGTCACTAAATAAAGAATAGTTGAATAATGCAATGAATTATGTTACAGTTCGTAGTTTTTGTCGATTTTTATGATGACGATCGGTTTGGCCTAGTGGGTAGTGACCCTGCCTACGAAGCTTATGGTCCCGGGTTCAAATCTTGGTAAGGGAATTTATTCGTGTGATGAGCATGTATATTTGTTCCTGATTCATGGGTGTTTTCTATGTATTTAAGTATTTATAAATATTTATATATTATATATATCGTTGTCTAAGTACCCTCAACACAAGCCTTATTGAGCTTACTGTGGGATTTAGTCAATTTGTGTAATAATGTCCTATAATATTTTTTAATAAATTACTCATTTTACTTCATTTATTAAAATTCACAAGTAGCCTAATGTGGCGATAGTGTGTTACTTGAATTTAATATTTTGTTATAATAAAAAAGTATTGTTACTGGACCAAACAAGCTCTTACGCATTATTGCCAGTAAAATAATGAATATAAATCTATATTGGCACTAAAGTATCGCAGGAATTACAATTCGATCATGATAATAACAATAAGTAATAACTAGTGCAACTTTTAATCTGATCTCGCTCAATGGTATGGCGTTATCGCTGCTAGCCACGCCCCTTGTCTTCGGTGGTGGTAATCTGCGTTTGCGCATTACGTCATTATTGGTGGTCACTAACGTTGCTATCTTGTTTTCCTGCCTTGCCTCAGTCTGAAAGAAAATATTTTCCTTCTCGACAAATTTTTTTCATAACCCTACTTTTCGCCGATGTTCAAATCATGTCGTAAAAATTGTGTTTCGCGCACTGCACATATTATTTTATTTTTGCTTCATGACTAGCATGACTGGGCCCATAACCTGTTGTTATTTGAATAACTAACACTGAGCTTAAGATTTATATTATTTATTAAAGAACGACATTCTCATAACGGAGATATGATAATGAGATAATGAGAACAAAAGAACAGTACTGTCGACTCTTCAAACAGCTAAAACTTAAATGAGGTTCATATACTAGGAACATATACTAACTCCATGTATTTGCATTGCTGTATGACATTTGGATAGGACTAACAGACCTAAATTTCTGACCTATGAAGGCAGACTTAGCCGCGCCGCAGACTTTCTTGAACACTTTTGAATATTATCTTACATAATCCGCAAAATTCTCGCCATGGTTAATATTCCTCATTTCATACAGGTCATACTCGTACAATCTATTACTACTCTTATGGATGCCCACTGTGGCCCATTCACTAAACCTTGTTTTCAGTGATCCTTGCTTTAGAGTCTTTGTTTTGAAAATATTCTTGTGGACGTCATTCGACAGTTCCTTGTATCGTATATCAGGATCTTGTTCACCTGTAATCAGCGCTGGTACCTTGGATATGCATGATGCCTTTGTCATGAAGAAAAAATGTATTCGCATAATCCTCAATATTAAACAAACAACAAGTTGCAAACCACACTTTATTAGACTAGGAGTTTTAACCTTACATTCAATTTGCATTTTAGAGTCAGCCACATTTGTTCGTAACAATATCGTTTTATTCAATTTCAATACAAACCCCCGCCGTAATTTAGATCTAATTCTGACGAATCCAAAAATTGAAATTTTCAAAAAAGGACCATACTACACGTCGATACAAATCTACAACCATGTCCCCAGTTTTATCAAATCAGAAGAAAACAACTATATATTTGAAAGAAAATTAAAGCAGCATTTATTAAAAATAGCGTATTATACTATTACCAAAATTATTAAGGAGAAAAAAAGTTATAAGTAGCCATAGGTCATCACACAATAAACCTTTTAGTCATCATAAATTGCTGCACATATAATTAATACTACATAATAATTGCTACATATATACCTAATGAATGTTGTTATTAGCAATAAGTCTGAGTTACATGTATAGGTTATGTTAGTTATAAGTTTGTAAGTTATTTAAATTGTTATTTGTTAGTATTTGCTACACCCTATTCAGGGTCCATATGATGTGATGTGATACCATAAGAAATGTGTTAACTACTACCTACCCAAAAATATTCTATGGAAGCAAGAAATAAATGAACTCTGAATACTGAATACAAATGTCGTCAAAGCTGTTGGGTGAATCTAGATTTCCTTTAACATGATAGTTCAGATAAATTGAAATAGAGGTGGAATGTAAAAGAAAATTTTGCAGCCACAGTAAATTTATTGCCATCTTTATGCTCAAAACTTTTAGAACGCCATTTGACTTTGATCCTTATTCTCTCACTGATATGTGTTAAGTATCAAAAATGGAGCCATATTACCCTTGGCCATACCTCTGATCTATTAGCTTAGATAACCTTAGGAATTTAATTGAATAATTAATTGTTCACGGCACGGGCCGCGCGCCCACTGATGCTCGACATGCATGTAGTTATCTGCTCCTTTTTTATTTACGTTCAACAAGACAGTGCGAATTTAGCAATTTTCAAGGTCTTACTTTATTTTTTAAGGCGGTAATTTTATCTAAACATTAAGTTTTGTATCGTAGCAACTATGTAATTCTTGGAGCTCGTTTATAGTATGGCATCGCTGGCGCAGAGAAAGAAAACAATTTGTTCCAGGGTTCGGTTCGTTAACGCCGCATGTGTGCGACATCGAGGGGTTCGGTGCCCAAACCATAGGCAACACGCGTTTACTAGTCATTCCTATCTGAACCTAACCTTACCTTACATATCGGAAAAATATCAAAAGAATCGCCAGTAACTGTTATGCGATGCGATATCTATCTTAATCTACATAACATCAACAGAGTGTTTGAGTGAGATGTTTATATGTATTCTGGGGTAACTCAGTGAATATCCAATCAACATTTGCTCTCCAAAAAAAGTGTCTAAGAATTATTTTTATACTGAGCACATTGGAATCCTTTAGACCTTTCTTTAGACATTATAAAATATTGACCTTGACATGTATATATGTATTGGAAATTTGGTTATTTGTTTTAAAACACCTTATTTATTGAATAATTTCATTCTAAGAAAAATATACCATCTTAATACAGATATGACATATACAACAGTCCGCTCTTCAAGTTATATTCTAAATAAGAGCACTTATGTTAATGGAATAAAAATATACAATTACTTGCCTGAATGGGGTTCAAGTTAAACGTAGTTAAAAGATTGGCTGCTGTATTAATGTTATTACGATTTAAATGAGTATTTTTTTTGTAATCTAGACTAGCTATTTATAATTATTTCTTGGGCATTACATTTTGTAATATAAGATATATAGGTATATTGTACGCTCGAAATGGGCAAAATTGTTGATACCTTTATATTTATAACTTGTTAATAATTTTTACACAATTTTGACTCTAAAATATTATCTTATCTTAACCAAAAATGCTAAAAAATAATTTGTTCCAGTGGTGGCAGTATGGTTGCACTTTTATCGCCCGCCTGTCACTATGCCTGTCACTTTCGCACTTACGTAAGTATGTTACATAAGTTAGAACGTGACAGGCATGGTGACAGGCGATAAAAAGTTGCAGTAGCTGTAGCCAGCAAAGTTTTTTTTATAAATCGTAGCTCTCTTTAGGGTTCCGTAGCCAAATGGCAAAAAACGGAACCCTTATAGATTCGTCATGTCCGTCTGTCTGTACGATTATGTCACAGCCACTTTTTTAGATCACAATACGGTTGCCTAGACTTTAATTTGCCTTTCTCTAGTAACTTCATCGATTCAAAACCTTATTTCTCTCATTCAACTCATTAAAAAAAATCACGCTTAAAAAACAGGTGCATTTTAAAAGTTTGTATAAATTTTTGTATATTATTTTATATTTTTGATCGAACTCATTGATTAGGGACGTATCTATTAATTTGGTAAAAAAAAAATCGCAAACATGATATCCGAGACCACGGGCACGAACGGCCACGTCGCTCACGCTCAAGGCTAGTTCCGACTACGTTAGTAACTTATTTATTTAAGCTTTATTGCACGATATAAAATTGTACAAATGGCGGACGTAATGCCTTAAGGCATTCTCTATCAGTCAACCATTGGGTCAAACAGAAACTTGTAGTAAGTGCAGGATTGTAAATATCGAGATGAAAAAAAAAATGAATCACAAATCCAGTTACTTAATTAATTCCGTTTCGTTTTTAATTTAGTCCGGTGGCGAGTATTTATGACTTTGCATGCCTAGAGGGTCCTTATGCTCCATGTGCAGCATAGACCCTTTAGGCATGCAAAGTCACAAATATTCGCTTTGTAGTCCAAGCTAGCATCTACGCTCAGTGAGAGTGAGAGAAGAAACTGAACGGGCGTGTGTGTGCGACATCGAACGTTTATAGTGCCCATAGATTGGAGTAGAGATGGGTAGGGAGTAAATACTCATGGGTAAATACCGAGTAAATACTCAATATACGCGTATTTACTCGTTTACATCCAAATTGGTGGGTATTAACTACACTTGGGTGCTGAAAAGGGCATACTCGTAAATAGGCTTATTTTGTAAGCCGCTACTAAACTAAGTACTCAAAATTGTAAGAAATATATTTTTAAGGGTACTCCATACATTTAACTAATTGTGACGAAAAAAATAATTACGAACCACCAACGTGTCCACATCATTAAATGGGTCTTTACAAATATATTGAATGTTTCTATAAACTTTTTTGGATACAATGAATACTTTTGGAAAAAAAATCGTTTCTAAAGGCCGAAATAATGTTTATCCCGCTATAACTTACGAACCAAAGTTAAAAACAAAATCGGAAAATTAGCCGTAGACTCTAGTCCTACTACATAAACATACTTTGAACATGATCGGTAGAGCCATTAATGAGTTTTTTTAAACCCTTAATAAAAGATCGTAAACACGCAATTTTGCACGACATGCAGTTATTTAGATCATCGATAGCACTTAAGTCCCATATTTTAAAGTATATACCTTCTTATTTAAAACAAAATTGTTAAGCACGCATTTTCACAAATTCCCTCTCACTGATGATTCTTTCAAAAATTAAGCGTCCTATATGCTTTTTATGTAAATATTGTTAATACACGTTAAAAATTTTCAATATAAATAATTTAGTTCTAAAAACTCACTTTTTAAATATTTTATTCGTAATAGTCGTTTTCACCCACCTAAATGAGTAAATAGGTACGGGTATTTATTCACCCCTACCCATCTCTAGACCGGAGATATGCGTTTTATAGTAGATGAAGTTTAATTTTAACCGATATCTCTAGCAATTTCTATGGGGTATCGTTGCAAAGTATGTATACGTGACGTCAACCATGCTAGTTTTACAATATTTGGAAAATCTACTCTCAGTAAAAAGTACAAAAGAAAAATTCTTCTATCACCTCTCGACAAATAATCGTTGGTTTCTGGGGCACCTCATGTACCCTGCGTTCCGCCAGAGTTGAAATTGTGTCTTTTTACATATTATAATATATTTTGTCGTAGCTCGTCTGACTTGGACCAAAGTCCAGGTGTATACAGTAGTGTTTTAGTAGTTCGGGCCGCACTGGATTGTAGGTAAGGGTGCTAACAAGCGCTCCCGGGGCGCTCACCGTGCTTTATTACGTGCTTTAGAAAACTGGGCGTTAGTCCTGTTCAGTAATGAGAGCTCTGCACTTTGTTATACTCGTATGTTACTTTAAAACAAATTGTTTTTTCTGTTTAGCTACATATCTCTGCAAAATTCGTCTGACTTTTGAAGGTGGTGTTTTATTCGGTTTTTTTGAGCATATTTTTACTTAGATAATCGGGCCGATTAGAAATTTAAAATACGTCAAATATTAGGTCTAGATACAATATGGATCGGATATGTCAGTGTCAAAAGTGAATTATCCTTATCTGATCCATATCATATCTAGACCTACTATTTGATGTATCTTAAAGTTTAAATCCGACCAAACAACTCGTAAGGCCTGTTTTTATTGCCCAGTGAACGGAAATTTATTGCCCTACTCGACAGATTTTTCAGGATTAACCTCTAAGTAGCCGCCCGCATAACAAAATTTGCCAAGACAAATGCAATTTTTGATTTGTCATAAGAAGATTAAAATCACAATGAAATGGGAGACTCTGTAATAGGTCTCTGGAAGGCTAGAGGTAGGTACAATTGTATTTTGGCTCAATATTAATTTTCTTAATAGGTATTTGGACTTCATGCACTTTGTACCACCTTTTTGTATCATCGGTGTATAGTAAATACCTTTAGTTTATGGGTCGATCCCACATGTTTCGTCTCCTCAAGGAGTCCATTACTTTTGTTATCGCGTTTTTATGGTTAGTCCCTGGGGAAATTTGTTTAGTATCTTGTCGACCATCTTCACATATTTTTGAAATCAGGATCACGACCTAACATCATCCAATATAATAAAAGAAAACAAATTACCTGTTTTACCAAATACTTCTTTTAGTTTTGAGTTTGCGCTTCACAGATTGCATAATATATTCGTTATAGTATTACCCATTGATTAAGTGTGATGCGTCACAACCTACTTCAGTCAGCTGCATTAGAAATGCTTCGTAACGGTCCGGTTTGGTCTTCAGACAATGTTCTTCTTGGATCGAAGGCAATATGTTGAGAATGTCGGTGCAGAACTCTGTTAACGCTTGGTTGTGGTCTGCATTCTAAAAAAAAAACGTATGAACTTTTTGATTTTTTAAGAGCTTATAAACTGTCCCATTCCTGGACAAAGGCCTCCCCCTTCCTTCCAATCTTCCCGATAAATACAGAATCATCCAGTTGCTGAGAATTGCGTAGAGGTCGTCCTGCCAAAATAGGTTTGCAAAATGCTCGAAATACGAGTAGTAGTCTACACGAAGAT